>NC_044032.1:656019928-656090184 GCF_901765095.1 Microcaecilia unicolor
AGGGAAAGAAAAAACTGAAAATCGTGATAAAGAGGGAAAAGTTGATATTTGTATTTAAGGTAGCATCTGAGTGTTGCTCTGGAAATGTAGCCCTTTTCACAGCAGAGAACTGCATAGGCAAATGAAAAACACTGCCTTACCAAACCAGGTGGCACTAAACACCCCCCCCCCCCAACCCCCAACCATCATGGACATCCTCCCACCCTCCCCTTTTTTAGTTCAAAATATTTTATTAATTTTTTTAAAGTAACAAAACATTGTATACAAAACGATGTTCCATCAGATAAATATATTACAAACTCAAATGAACAGAATGTCAATGTGATTGCAAATCTTGTTTTAAATATCTATCCAAAGGTTTCCATGTCCAAAGAATGGTTATTTGTTTTTTAGCACATTTTAATTCATATTTTGATATCATACATACTGTGTTCCACCAGAACGAAGCATCTAACACGTTTGCATTTTTCCAGTTGCCTAGAATCATCTGCAGGGCAATGGAGATTAAAATATCAGAAAGCTTGTGATCTGACTTCTGCATATCTAACTGAGGATGTGCCAAATGTAAAATTATTATATCAATTGAGAGCTTGGATGTAATTCCAAATTTCCATTCAGAACAACCTAATCATTGGACAGAAATATATAGCATATGGGTTAATGTACCTTCGGATTTGGTACAACGCCAACAAGAGTTGTTAGGGGAGAGACCCACTTTCCATTTTTTCATAGGGATCCAAATTGCCCCATGTAGTAGAAAGTAACGGGATTTTGCCCTGCTGGTGGAATGAGTTGACCTATTTACTTTGAGCCATAAATGAGACCAATCAATATTAGTAATTTGTATATCCAGGTCCTTAAGCCAAACATCTTCAATACCAATGGAACGTGAAACATGGAATATGTTCAGAACTTTATAAAATGCAGACATTAATTTACCTTTGGGAAATAGAGAAACACAGAAATCATGTAAATCGGGTGATTTTGATAAAGAAGTTAGATCGATAATACTTTTTTTTATAGCGTGTGTTAACTGTAACCACTGAAACATTTGGTTGACAGGTAGGTCATATTTAACATAGTAACATTGTAAATGACAGCAGATAAAGACCTGAATGGTCCATCCAGTCTGTCCAACAAGATAAACTCATTTTACATAGTATGTAATACTTTATATGTATATCCGAGTTTAATTTGTCCCTGCCTTTCTCAGGGCACAGACCGTAAAAGTCCGCCCAGCACTGTTCCTGTACTAACAGTTCTTAAGCCAGTGTCGATGCCCCTTAAAATTTATACTCCAGCCCTTCCATATCTATTCAGTCACGATCAGGGCACAGACCGTAGAAGTCTGCCCTGTACCGGCTTTACTCTCCAAATACCGACGTTGCCACCCAATGTCCGCTATGATTCCGTAGATCCATTCCTTCTAAACAGGATTCCTTTGTGTTTATCCCACGCATGTTTGAATTCCATTACCATTTTCATCTCCACCACCTCCTGCGGGAGGGCATTCCATGTATTCACCACCCTCAACCGTTGAAGAAATATTCCTGACATTACTCCTGAGTCTGCCCCCCTTCAACCTCAATTCATGTCCACTAGTTCTACCACCTTCCCGTCTCCGGAAAAGGTATTTATGCGGATTAATACCTTTCAAATATTTGAACATCTGTATCATGTCACCCCTATGTCTCCTTTCCTCCAAGGTATACATGTTCAGGTTGACAAGTCTCTCCTCGTATGGTTTGCAACGCAAATCCCATACCATTATCGTAGCTTTTCTTTGCACCGCTTCAATTCTTTTTACATCTTTAGCAAGATTCGGCCTCCAAAATTGAACACAATACTCCAAGTGGGGCCTCACCAATGACTTGTAGAGGGGCATCAACCCCTCCTTTCTTCTGCTGGTTATGCCCCTCTCTACGCAGCCTAGCATCCTTCTGGCCACGGCCGTCACCTTGTCACATTGTTTCTTCACCTTCATATCCTCTGACACCAACACCTCAAGGTCTCTTACTAATCTCCCCCCTCCTATTCAATCTCTCTCTTTTGGTTTTCTACATCCCAAATGCATCACTTGTGCTCATGCTCAATAACCAATCTTCATTCTAACCATTCATACTAACAAACTTTCTCAGCTTCAAAACGATCCCCTTTGACTCTGGCCGAGTTTTGCATTGCGTCTTCAGAAAGGGAATCTAAAAATGAACATAAATTTTATCCATACCTTCTTCACACAAGCTGAAATGTATTCTTTAACCATAAGCTCCTACATTAATTCTTAAATAAAGTAATACAATACTTACTAAACAAACAGAAGAATTCAATTGCAGACACAAATCCCGAGTGGGTCCACACAGAGCTCCACCCACCACTCGCGCCCATTAAATTTGCATCAGCAACCCACCCAGCACTTCTTATTGGTTACAGTCACATTCTCCACAAAAACGGGCCGCCCCCCCCCCCCCCCCCCGAGATGCCACCAATCAGAGCTAAGTAACATCCCAATGCATTGCACTAATCATTCCCTTTTGGATCAACAAGTCACTCAAGGATCCGCCTCTAGTCAGCGATATCTGCAAAAGCACTGTATAACGTAAATCCACAATATCATGTTAACATAGTAACATAGTAGATGACGGCAGAAAAAGACCTGCATGGTCCATCCAGTCTGCCCAACAAGATAAACTCATGTGTGTATACCTTACCTTGATTTGTACCTGCTTTTTCAGGGCACAGACCGTACAAGTCTGCCCAGCAGTATTTCCCGCCTCCCAACCACCAGTCCCGCCTCCCATCTCCGGCTCTGGCACAGACCGTATAGGTCTGCCCTCCACTATCCTCGCCTCCCAACTACCAACCTCACTTCCCCCACCTGCTCCGCCACCCAATTTTGGCTAAGCTGCTGAGGATCCATTCCTACTGCACAGGATTCCTTTATGCACATCCCACGCATGTTTGAATTCCGTTACCGTTTTCATCTCCACCACCTCCCGTGGGAGGGCATTCCAAGCATCCACCACCCTCTCCGTGAAAAAATACTTCCTGACATCTTTTTTGAGTCTGCCCCCCTTCAACCTCATTTCATGTCCTCTCGTTCTACCACCTTCCCATCTCCGGAAAAGATTTGTTTGCGGATTAATACCTTTCAAGTATTTGAACGTCTGTATCATATCACCCCTGTTCCTCCTTTCCTCCAGGGTATACATGTGCAGGTCAGCAAGTCTCTCCTCATACGTCTTGGAACGCAAATCCCATACCATTCTCGTAGCTTTTCTTTGCACCGCTTCCATTTTTTTAACATCCTTCGCAAGGTACGGCCTCCAAAACTGAACACAATACTCCAGATGGGGCCTCACCAACGACTTGTACAGGGGCATCAACACTTCCTTTCTTCTGCTGATCACACCTCTCTCTATACAGCCTAGCAATCTTCTCGCTACGGCCACCGCCTTGTCACACTGTTTCGTCACCTTCAGATCCTCGGATACTATCACCCCAAGATCCCTCTCCCCCTCAGTACCTATCAGACTCTCCCCGCCTAACACATAAGTCTCTCATGGGTTTCTACTCCCTAAATGCATCACTTTGCATTTCTTCGCATTGAATTTTAATTGCCAAACTTTAGACCATTCTTCTAGCTTCCTCAGATCCCTTTTCATGCTTTCCACTCCCTCCCGGGTGTCCACTCTGTTGCAAATCTTAGTATCATCCGCAAATAGGCAAACTTTACCTTCTAACCCTTCGGCAATGTCACTCACAAATATATTGAACAGAATCGGCCCCAGCACCGATCCCTTAGGCACTCCACTACTCACCTTTCCCTCCTCCGAGCGAACTCCATTTACCACCACCCTCTGTCGTCTGTTCGTCAACCAGTTCCTAATCCAGTTCACTCCTGCCAGTGGGCTGACAGGGGTTCCTCCGCCTTACATGTTCTGATATTACTGATATGTTCCCCAATACGGGTCTTTATCTTGCGGGTGGTATGACCAATATAGAACATATTACAAGGGCACCAAATACTATAAATTAGAGAAAGGGAAAGGGAATGGGGCTTGGTGTTGCAGTTCGTCCTGCTATTCATGTAAAATGGGTGGAAACTGTGCGGAGGCTGAATTCTATCTCCTTCACAAACATATTGGCAGAATGCACAACTTCCGCACTCCAAGATTTTGACCTCTTCTATATGCAAAACAGGGAGGTTCATGAAACGGGGCATGAACCCCCCAAATCTGCCAATATTTATTGATAAGGAAGCGGATATTCTGGGACATAGGAGAAAATGGCATCACTCACACCAATTGTTTGGTTGATTCTTGCGAACTAGAATTCAAAAGCCAGTGCCTATTTGCATTTGCCGCCGCCTTATAAGCATTCCGAACAACTTTGGCAGAATATTTCCTGATCAACATTAAGTCAAGGGAACATTGGGATATAACCCTATTCCAATTTTGTACATAGTCATTGTTCCCCAGAAAGTGGGGTTCTCAGTATATCCTTAATCCCCTTAATCCTCACCTCTCAACATAATACAAACAAATTCACCACCATTAACACACCAAAACTGAATCTTCCAATTTCGGACACCCTAAAAATTCTTGGAGTTACCATTGATCGTCACCTAACACTTGAGACTCACGTGAAAAACACAACCAAGAAAATGTTCCACTCAATGTGGAAATTAAAAAGAGTAAGACCTTTCTTCCCAAGAATCGTCTTCCGTAACCTGGTACAATCAATGGTACTCAGCCATCTAGACTATTGCAACGCACTCTATGCTGGCTGCAAAAAGCAAATAATCAAGAAACTTCAGACAGCCCAGAACACTGCAGCTAGACTCATCTTTTTGAAAAAATTTACGGAAAGAACCAAAACACATAAAATCCATACTTACTGTTCATTAATGCATCATACATCCACTTCTGAACTCTCATTTCCCGTAATATCACATCACTCATACCTTTACTCACAGAAAGATATATACCATATGTCTTCATGCCTTACTATCGCCCTCTAAGCTCCCATTGTCTCCTTCCAACGTTTCAATGTTTGTGTTCCATTATTACATTCCTTAATGACACCTCGATTGTCTCGCATAACTCTGCACAATGTAATCCATAACCAATCTGTAACAAATTATATTTCCATCATTTAACTCATATTGTAAGCCACACTGAACCGCAAAAAGGTGGGAAAATGTGGGATACAAATGCAATAAATAAATAAATAAATAAATATTTGGGAAACAAAATTTGAAAGTGCTAAACCCCTACGAGAAAAGCTACACTGGCTCCCACTCAAAGAACGCATCACGTTCAAAATATGTACCCTAGTTCACAAAATCATTCATGGAGATGCCCCAGCCTACATTTCAGACCTGATAGACTTACCACCCAGGAACGCTAAAAAAAAACATCCCGCACATTCCTTAATCTTCACTTCCCCAACTGCAAAGGTCTAAAATACAAACTAACGCATGCATCAACCGTTTCCTACTTGAGCACACAATTCTGGAACGCGCTGCCGCACAACTTAAAAATGATCTATGAACTAACTTCCGCAAACTACTGAAGACCCATCTCTTTAACAAGGCATACCACAAAGATCAACAAATGTGAACTCCTACACATATATCCAGAACTGCCTTACGAATTTTTCTTGTTATATTACTATCATGCTTTATCATTATCATGTCACCCAAGATCTTTTTGCAATACTAAATGTCTATTTTCTTATATATTTCCACTATTCATGATGTATTGTAAGCCACATTGAGCCTGCAAAGAGGTGGGAAAATGTGGGATACAAATGTAATAAATAAATAAATAGGGATGTGTTGTAGGTGGTGGTACTCCACCAGTGCAGCTGAATGCATTTCTGATCTAATTAATGCTTTATTGATTTTTCGATCAGGCTTGAAGAAGGGTGGCTAACTACTTCTATCTACAGGAAAGATACAGACTGTAACATGATATTGCACTACTCCAGCTTCCACCCTAAACATCTATGTGACAATATCCCGACAGGCCAGCTCTTACATTTGAAGCACTTATGTTCTTCTAAGGAAGCGTTTAGAGAGCAGGCAGGCAGGCCTTATGCATCAAAGATTCTGCCAGCCGGGATATCCTGTCAAAGTTGTTTGGAATGCTTATAAGAGGGCGGCAAATGCAAACAGGGGTGACATGATACATACGTTCAAATATTTGAAAGGTATTAAACTGCATGCGAACCTTTTCCGGAGACGGGAAGGTGGTAGAACTAGCAGACATGAATTGAGGTTCAAGGGGGGCAGACTCAGGAGTAAAGTCAGGAATATTTTTTCACAGAGAGGATGGTGAATACGTGGAATTCCCTCCCGCGGGAGGTGGTGGAGATGAAAACGGTAATGGAATTCAAACATGAGTGGGATAACACAAAGGAATCCTGTTTAGAAGGAATGGATCTACGGAATCTAAGTGGAGATTGGGTGGCAACGCCAGTTTTTTGAGAGTAAAATCAGTGCAGGGCGGACTTTTACGGTCTGTCCCTGATATGTAAATTTTAAGGGGCTTCGATATTGGCTTCAGAACTGTTAGTTCAGGAACAGTGCTGGAAGGACTTTTACAGTCTGTGCCCTGAGAAAGGCAGGGACAAATCAAACTCTGGTATACATAGAAAGTATCACATACCATGTAAAATGAGTTTATCTTGTTGGACAGACTGGATGGACCATTCAGGTCTTTATCTGCCGTCATTTACTATGTTACTATGTTAAATATGACCTACCTGTCAACCAACTGTTTCAGTGGTTACAGTTAACACACGCTATGAAAAAAGTATTATCGATCTAACTTCTTTATCAAAATCACCCGATTTACATGATTTCTGCGTTTCTCTATTTCCCAAAGGTAAATTAATGTCAGCATTTTATAAAGTTCTGAACATATTCCATGTTTCACGTTCCATTGGTATTGAAGATGTTTGGCTTAAGGACCTGGATATACAAATTGATAATATTGATTGGTCTCATTTATGGCTCAAAGTAAATAGGTCAACTCATTCCACCAGCAGGGCACAATCCCGTTACTTTCTACTACATGGGGCAATTTGGATCCCTATGAACAAATGGAAAGTGGGTCTCTCCCCTAACAACTCTTGTTGGCGTTGTACCAAATCCGAAGGTACATTAACCCATATGCTATATATTTCTGTCCAATGATTAGGTTGTTCTGAATGGAAATTTGGAATTACATCCCAGGTCTCCATTGATATAATAATTTTACATTTGGCACATCCTCAGTTAGATGTGCAGAAGTCAAATCTCAAGCTTTTTGATATTTTAATCTCTATCGCCCTGCAGATGATTCTAGGCAACTGGAAAAATGCAAACGTGTTAGATGCTTCATTCTGGTGGAACACAGTATGTATGATATCAAAATATGAATTAAAATGTGCTGAAAAAACAAATAACCATTCTTTGGACATGGAAACCTTTGGATACATATATAAAACAAGATTTGCAATCACATTGACGTTCTATGACATTCACAGAAAACTACCAGTTTATTATCTCTGTATACAGCATCTCCCTTTAAAACATTTTATTTGTATCTTAAAATTGTTTTTTTCCATAATTGTTTTCATAGTTCTATTCATTTGAGTATGTAATGTATTTATCTGATGGAACATCGTTTTGTATACAATGTTTTGTTATGTTAGTTTAAAAAAATTAATGAAAAAATTTGAACTAAAAAAGGGGAGGGGGGAGGGGGGGAGGATATCCATGATGCTTTGGGGGGCAGGGAGGAGGTTTAGTGCCACCTGGTTTGGGGATTCGTTTATATCGGTCCCTAAAACCAGGGAACATTTTAAAGGCGAGAGAGCTGGGAAGTGATCTTAGCTGTGCCTCACCTTTCCTCCTGGGTGGGAAGGAACAGGCAGGACCTTTTGAAGGGACAAGGTGAAAGGCAGGAGAGCTGGCTGCAGGGCAGAGAGGAATGGCTGCCTGCCATACACTGAGCATGCCAGGTACCTGGAAGCCTCAACTGGAGCATTCGGCATACACTCTCATCCCCTATAATCCCCAATAATACTCAGAAGCCACTTTTTCGACTAAATTTGGAATTTAGTAAGGCCCCAGCCAGGCACTTAAAACTCTATTACACATAATGCAACTTAACATGTTACCGTAATACATAACTTCTTTTAACTTGTCAAATTCAAGCCCTGGGGTACACAGCTTTACTTCATGATGCGCCCCAATCCGCTGCTGGTGGGGCCGTCTGAGCACACCCACCGCCGACCTGTGCTTTCTTATAGCACCCGATGACTATGGTGTATCCCGTTTAAGGATACGCCCCGGATAAGTTCTTGGCCTCCGGGCCGTCCAAGCCAGGAGACGAGCCATAAGCCCACAGAATTAACTGTAAACCTGCCCGACCTTCAGGCATAACATTGTACTTCGTATTGCACTTAACATTTGGGCAATTATTCACCAATAACATAACAGTGTTCTGCGCTCACTTGCTGTGTACCACCAGAGTCCCCGGATAATCACCGCCACTGCTCACGGTAACGAAACCTCGTTTGCCGTGAGCTCCCCCACAACCCACCTGGCTGCGGCCCAAACCCAATTAGCAAGTATGGAACCCAGTCATGGCTTCAATATAATCCTGCCACTCGGAATTCAGGATGTCAAGCCCGATATCCGATAAATGAACCCCATCAGGCTTGTATAAACCCTCACATGATTCCTTAATAAGGCTATGGGTGATAACATGACCCTTCAAACTGGGCATAAACTTGGCCATCCACTTATTAAGTTTTTTCCTGGTCATCTCCACTGCAGCATGACGCCGCTCACTCCTCCATACCCTGCGGGGGAGAATATCCGACCACACCAGGCGTACCTGGGGACATATACCTGCCAACTGTAACAGATCCCGCTGCATGGTCTTCAACAGGAGGATCCCATTAACTTGAGCCAAATCATTACCTCCCAAATGCAAGATCAAAATATGCAGAGCAGCCTGTGACTGGAACCGCCATAACAGGGTGGGCAATAGCTGCGCCCATCGCATGCCTCTCAAGCCCAACCACATAATAGATACCTGCCCAGAATAAAACCCCAAGTTCTCCCCTGTCGGTCGTACCGCAGCCCTCCTACTAGCCCAATAGACAAAGGAGTGGCCGCAAATCCAAATCCTTCGCCTGCCCACCAGGCCACCTCTAATAGGCGAAGCAAATATTAATGAATAGTGAATAATGACAGAACAGAAGACAAGCAGTAACAGGATAAATTTGAGGGTAGCTGTAAGCAAACAAACTTAACAGTCGGACAACCCAGCAACCCGGGGTCGAATGTAGGTCTTGTACACTTTGGACTTCCAGCGACCCACATTCATGATTTGCTGCTCAGGCCGCCCCTATTCTAAAGGAATGTGAACTGAAACACCATGGCGGCATACCCGCCCTCTGCACACACAAAGATAAAACCTGCGTGAACTGAAAGCGGGTGAGGGGGGCTCCATTTTCATGAACCAGCAACCAGGTACCACCCGGGGGTCGGAGTGCCAAATAGGCCCTCAACGTGCGTACCGGGCAGGTGTCGTCATCTCCCTGCTGTTGCAAAGGAAAACGTACTCCCCGGGACATTTGATCAGTCTTGGACTTTCTAATGACCAACTGCAGAGATGACCCGTACAAGGTAACATCCCCTAGTAGCAAACCCATCACCGGGGGTGCCAACTTTGACTTGGCTACTAGCTCACTCACTCTAAGCGCACCATAAAAAGCCAAGGAAAATGCAGAATGAAAAAGGCACACTTCATATGGGCTAGCACATACATGCAATGCTGCATTGAACAACTGCCGCAACTCACTCTGTGTAATGGGTTGCCTCCAATCACCCCTCTGGCTCTCCTCTCTACTCCAGCCCCGTATCATCCTAGTCACCACAAACTGGCGGGTCGTATTCTCAACTCTCAGGAGAAGAAGCTAATACTAGCCAGAGTAACCACTACCCGTGCCTTACTAACTCCCTGTGCTCGGGAGAAAAGTATAAACTGAACAATGGCATCCACCCTAAAGACGTCCTCAATGCCGAGGTCCCACATGATGTTGAGGAAAGAAGTGATGGCAGCCAGATATCTTCTCCGCGTGGACTCAGAAAGAGACTGGAGCAGCAGGTGCCACACCTCTACGGGCCAAATCGCCATACGCTGTCCGGTACTGCAGTCGCTCTGAGGTCGGCCAGAGGCGCGCGAGCTCTGAAATCTGAGAACTGAAAACGCAACAAAGCATCGGCTAAAACATTTTCTCTGCCCAGCACATGTTGAGCTCAAATCACAACATTCAAACATAAACACTGCAAAACAATTTCCCTAAACAAGTTAACAGTGCGTACAGTATGAGCAGAGAGTCTGTTGATAGCCTCCACTACTGCCATATTGTCAGAATGGAATACTACAGACCTGTTCGCTAAGGCCGGACCCCAGATGTGAAAGGTCACCATGATGGGGAATAGCTCTACAAAGGTAATATCCCTCGTAGTACCCAACTCAACCCACGACTGAGGCCAGCGAGCCGCACACCACGCTCCCCGAAAGTAAATACCAAAACCCTCCCCGCCTGCTGCATCCGTAAAGAGGTGAAGGGCGGATGCAGTCGTAGGGGCATCATGCCAAAACGATATCCCATTAAACCGCGTCAGAAAAATCTCCCACACCCCCAGGTCATCCTTAATCTCCCTAGTGACCCCTTTAGTCGCCATTGCCAGTTTCCGTGCAAAAACACGGCCCATGGGAAGAGCCCCAGTAGTTCCTGAAATTGTTTCAGCGTGGCCTTGCGAAGCTGCCGCAACTGTCGCAGCGCCGCCAACAACTTCAGGATCTTCTCCTCAGGAAGGCGCGAATGTTGACTACCCACATCCAGCTCAATTCCCAAAAAGGTCAACACCCGGGAAGGGCCCACGGTTTTATCAGCCGCCAATGGAATGCCAAATTGCCGTGCCACTTCTGAAAAAATTTGCAACATCTGTGCACAATGCTGAGCATCTCTGCCAATGCACAAAAAATCATCCAGGTAATGGACCAGAGCCCCCCCAGGGGCTACCTGCTCCACCACCCAGTGCACAAACGTACTGAACTGCTCAAAGTAGGCACAGGAAATGGAGCATCCCATTGGCATGCACCGATCAAAATATAGATTGCCCTCAAAACTGAAACCCAATAAATGAAAAGAATCCGGACATATGGGCAGCAAGCGAAAAGCCGACTCAATGTCCGCTTTAGCTAAATGCGCCTTTGGTCCATGGTCCCTAATGATCCGTATGGCCTGATCCAAAGAAGTATATTGCACTGAACAGTCATTCAGCGACCGTCCCAAAGGGTAAGAAAGGTTGTGAATTAGCCGATATTTACCCGGATCCTTCTTGGGAATGATCCCAATGGGGGAAATAATCATCACAGTATATGGAGATGAAGTGAAAGGGCCCACCACCCGTCCGAGGTGCAGTTCCTTACCTATTTTTTCTGAAACCACCCGAGGACAAGTTGCAATGGATTTGGAGTTCCTAGGACAAACAGTAGATTGAAGCAAAGGCCCTCTATACGGAATAGAGTACCCACACTGAAATCCCCGCACGATCGCAGCCGCGCTCACCCTATCTGGGTAACGCGCCAGCCAAGGTGACATCGCTTCAAGCTTAATGGGAGACGGGGCCAGCTCCGTCAGCAAACTGAGCCAGATGGAAAGACTGGCCTCGTTTATCCTTTGCAACTCTACACTGCAGGGCCGAATGTCCACCGCCGCAGTTGGCACAGGAGTGACGAAATTTACATGGGTGCCAGGTACATTGTCCCCCATTAAACAGTCGACAAACCCCTTTTCCCCCTTGCCAATTAGACGACTTCTGCCCTCCCCCTGTCTGGAGAAAAGACTGCCCTGCCTGGCTAAAGGACTGGCCTGACTGGAGAAAGGACTGCCCAGGTCTATGTCCCGTTGTGTCCCAAAAACTATACCCGGACAACGGCCTATTAGCTACCATCTCCTCCAGCCATAAGTCCACAACCCTATGCTGCCAAGAAATGGACGGGTCATCAGCCATGCTCTTGCGGAACCTAATGTAATAATTTAGCCAAGCCCATCCTCCATAACGCCTATGGGCTTTCATGATTGAGTCTATATATCTAATCAAATATGGGCTCAGGGAGGGATCACGCTCCACCACAACTGACATAAAGATATGAAACGCGGATATCCAATTCGTAAGGGACCGGAATATCCGAGGTTTCCTATCTCCCCCAAACAGCAGAGTAAGTTTGTCTTGCACCGTACTACTGTCCTCTTCCGTCTCCCGTAAAAGGAGGGAAAAGATATCAATGTATTCCCTCTTCCAAATCTTCTCTTTCATGGTCCTAGATACACATCTGGACAAGGTAAACACCTCACATACCACATCACTTCGCGAGTTAACTACCCCTGCCCCCATACTTGTCCCCGCTACTGTCGTCGACCTCTGAGGAACCGCCGACAATGAGGAGTCCTCCGAGGTCGGGGCAACCCGTCCATCAGAAGCGGTCTCCCGGACAACTGGGGCCCCACCTGCCCCGGGTTGAGCCTCAAACTCAGTTAAGACCCTCCTAATGACCTCTTCCATGGACGGGCCTGACATGATTTGTGGTGGTGCAGCCCCAGGGGACTTACCCTCACCAGACAGAGCCTCTGGCCCGATAGGCACCACTGCTGGCACAGGTCCTCCAGGTTGACCTTGCTGAGCCACCGACAGCACCCCTAGCCCCATCGGAAACACCTCTGGAACTGCTGATGGAGCTGTACTACCGGTTTGACCCGGCAAGCCCACTGATACAGGAGCCGCCGATGCTCCCGCTCCCATAGTCTGCAGTTGCTGGGTCACAGAGGCCAGCCCATGCTGCTCAATTTGCTTGCGGAGCTCCGTCATAAGAGCATCCATCTCCGACGACGATTGCCCCATCACTGACTCTGTTGTCATCCTGGCCGTCCGCGTCTGCCTAGAGCTGCGAGTGGACCTCGAAGTCACCAGGACTGCCACAGATTTAACCCGGGCTCCTGATTTTGCTGCACGCTTCGAAGGCATACCTGTAAACACAACACTAAAATAGAGAGCAATGCATGAAAACGGCAAACAAACATTCCCCTTATCAAAATGCCTCCGATATTTGCCCCACAAAACGACCGTACAATCACCCCTTACATCTCCCGTATATGCTGCATGCATCTGGTAGTGTTATAAAGATGATAATAATAGCAATAGGAGCCCAAGAAAACTGAAAACGTCAGCAGCAAAAAACCCAGCCAGAATGAAAAAATTCTCAATATACCTCACATAGGATCCATTTACTATGCAAGTCTGCCATCTGCAGGCAGACGGCGACATTTCAGCCTACAATAAACAGCGAATAAAAATTGCATCAGTAGCAGACGTCATGAGAAAAAGGCGCGCAGGAATTCCCGCTCAATGCCCAAAATGGCGCGAACCCAACGCTCCTGAGCCATGTGCTGGGATTAATGAAAAACATTGGAAGGCTTGTTCTAATCTGGGCTGAGCAAAAATTCCACCACACCATGAAAACTGAACCTGCCCCATCCCCCTATTGAGCGCCAAATTAAATAAAAATACGCCATCTAGTTCCTGTTCCAAGAGGGCTCCCTATCATCCTTCCACTCATGTCAGCCTAGAGGACTGCTCCACCTCCCGTCACCCCCAGGAGGTCAGTAAAAACGGAGCTACTGTGCAGCCCTCCATATCCCAACATGAAATCCTCATGATCTCTCAACCCCCTCCCCCTCCCTGGCTTCCTACATCTTTGCTGCCCCATCCGCCTGTTCTTATTCACTTTGCTTCGTTTTTTTAAAGAACCACCAAAACCCTCCTATTACCTGCAGAGCCCAACAATCGCTGCAAGGAGCAAAGGCAGTGCCTGCCAGGAGAAAAAACAGCTAGCTCTCTTCAAACTGCATTCAGGTATTTCAGCTCCTTTCACCAACCTCTCCTTCCAGCTGCTGACGAATCCCTACCACAGCAACCCTACTTTATATCCCCCTACTTCCCCTCCCACCCTTCCTTACCTTAACCAGTGTTGCCAGATGGGTGGGTTTCCCACCCAATTGGGCTGGTTTTTAAGCCAGGATGCTGAAAATTTTCGAAGGCTGCGGGCTGCGGGAAATTGGGCTTCTTTTTCGTTGCAGCTGTGCGGGGTTTGCGCTTTTTCCGGAGCTTCTATTGGTCCAATAGAAGCTTTTCCGGGGTAGGGTTGACATCAGGGGCGGGGTTAATGACATCAGAGGTGACGTCAGGGGGTGGGGGTCAGTGACATTGGGGGCGGGGCGGTGATGTTGGAGGCAAGGTCGGTGACGTTGGAGGCGGGGTTTGACTTTGGGTGGGTTTTGGGCTGGTTTAGAGCCGATTTGGGGTGGGAAAAATTTTTCCCAACTGCCCACGCTGACCTTAACCCTTTCCTTGCTCTCCAGCCTCAAAACCCTTTCCCTTCTACCTTAACCCTCGTTAGCCCTCAGCTCAGTTGTGATCGGCCTCTCCCTAACCGGCCGGCCTCTTTCTTTCTGCCCTCTCTGGGAGCATCTAAGCTGTAGTTACTAAAAAGAACATCACCCTTCCAGAACAGCAGGTACCAGGCTTCCAGCTCTGGGTGGGGGTCAGTGGGTGGGCAACAGAGCAGATAACCGGACCCTGAGCTTTAGCCAGCCACCTCAGTAGCTTAATTGAAGCTCAGATAAGTAAGTGTGTAAATTGCAGCTGACCAGGGACTCCATCTCAGGTTGAGCCCAGCTTCTTCTCATTCACTCTCCAGCATGTCTTTTGATGGGACCTGGAAGGTGGATCGCAGTGACAACTATGAGAAGTTCTTGGAAAAGATGGGTGAGCTGGATCTAGTCTACTCAGTGCAGAATAAGAAACAAAACGTATCTCTTGTTTGCAGGGCTGGTGCATGCTTTGTAGGGGGTGGTGGGCTTTCTTTATCCCACAGCCTCACAGAGGGAATTTGATTAAATGTGGTAACACCTTCCTCCTTTGGAGTGACAGCACCAGGGGGTATTTTCAACCTCTCTGACACCTCATTCCAGAGCAATAGAAGCAGACGGAGTGCAGCTGTGGGGACTAAGGAATAAGAAACCCACATTTTGTATAAATTGGAGGTGGTCCTTCTTAGAACAGTATCTGTCACATTTCCTTCTAACAAGGTACGGAGTGTCCTAATAGCGACCCAGCTGTTAGGGAGGCAAAGCTGATTAGATTGTGCTGTTCATCTGCTCTGTTTGTAATCATCAGGGTGCTGCTGTTTTACTTGTAATCTTTTTTTCCACAGCAGCTTTCACCTAATGTGGAATATGAAAATCTGATTGTATGGGTGTGGTACCAATTATAAAGGAGGGGGATTGGGGAAATCTGCATCTAAAACAGGAATTGTAAGAAGGTTGATCGAGTCCTGGGTCCCCTCCCCCATGCAAAGCTACAACGGGGTAAACCCAGGACTGAATCAACTGGATCTAGTTGGCAGCCTTATTGTAACCATTCTAGGCACAGGGGTTGAATGCAGTAGCAGCCCAATCATTTTCAAAAGTTAGCTTCACCAGCATAGATGGCACATCTGAATACAAGGAAGTTGACAACTGTTGATCCAGGCCTGGTTTTACCTGTTGCCTTCATGGACTTATCTCCCTTTTCTTAGGAAAAGCCTCAGTGGGCAGTGAGAATAAAACCAGGCCTGGATGATGGAAAAGGAGCTAATCAGTAACACTAACCTAAGTGCATTAAAGCTCTTTCCCTGTTTTTAAAAGATGATGAGATGAGGCACATTGTGAGTATGAAGGTTCTAAGCTGACCTCTTGGGCTTGTCCTGCTCTCACACAGAACGGCCAAGTTACCCATTCCAGGAGGGAGACTTTGGACGGTCCTGGTTTTAAACTTCCATCCCAAAGCAGTGTAGCATTTGTAGTCTATGATTTTATCCATTGAAATCAGTGCTGTAGGTCCCATAATGCACCAGATGAGGTTGGCAGAAATCCAGGACTGGAGTGGATAACTTGGCAGCTCTACCTCATATAGAAGACTTCTTGAGACCCTTCAGCTCATTCCATTTATTCCACTCCAGTATCCATGTGTAACTGAAAGGTACAGAGCTCTAAGCATGTACTGATCCTCTGCTGTGCATCCCCCTCCCCGTGGGCTCTCCCCAGCCTGAGTGGGTGGGGTGGGGGAAGATAGAGGCACTTGCCTCCTGCACATCCATATGGAAGAATTTTTCCCCCTCCCACTGGCCTAGGTACATAAGTACATAAGTAATGCCATACTGGGAAAAGACCAAGGGTCCATCGAGCCCAGCATCCTGTCCACGACAGCGGCCAATCCAGGCCAAGGGCACCTGGCAAGCTTCCCAAACGTACAAACATTCTATACATGTTATTCCTGGAATTTTGGATTTTTCCAAGTCCGTTTAGTAGCGGTTTATGGACTTGTCCTTTAGGAATCCGTCCAACCCCTTTTTAAACTCTGCTAAGCTAACCACCTTCACCACTTTCTCCGGCAACGAATTCCAGAGTTTAATTACACGTTGGGTGAAGAAAAATTTTCTCCAATTTGTTTTAAATTTACTATACTGTAGTTTCATCGCATGCCCCCTAGTCCTAGTATTTTTGGAAAGCGTGAACAGACGCTTCACATCCAACTGTTCCACTCCACTCATTATTTTATATACCTCTATAATGTCTCCCCTCAGCTGTCTCTTCTCCAAGCTGTATAGCCCTAGCCTCCTTAGTCTTTCTTCATAGGGAAGTCGTCCCATCCCCGCTATCATTTTAGTCGCCCTTCGCTGCACCTTTTCCAATTCTACTATATCTTTCTTGAGTTGCGGCGACCAGAATTGAACACAATAATCAAGGTGCGGTCGCACCATGGAGCGATACAATGGCATTATAACATCCTCACACCTGTTTTCCATACCTTTCCTAATAATACCCAACATTCTATTCGCTTTCTTAGCCGCAGCAGCACACTGAGCAGAAGGTTTCAGTGTGTTATCGACGACGACACCCAGATCCCTTTCTTGGTCCGTAACTCCTAACGTGGAACCTTGCATGACGTAGCTATAATTCGGGTTCTTTTTTCCCACATGCATCACCTTGCACTTGCTCACATTAAACATCATCTGCCATTTAGCCGCCCAGTCTCCCAGTCTCGTAAGGTCCTCTTGTAATTTTTCACAATCCTGTCGCGATTTAACGACTTTGAATAACTTTGTGTCATCAGCAAATTTAATTACCTGTTCTCTTTTTGCAGGTTTGGATGCAGAGAAGAGGAAATTAGCAGCTCACGACAACATGAAACTCGAAATCAAGCAGGAAAGCAATTCAGTATCCATGAATATAGCAATTACAATGACTCAGATATCTTTTTCAAAATCGAAGGGACGTTTGAGTTTAGCCTGTCTTTTGGCACAAAGCTTGTGGTAAGAGGGGTGCTGTGAACAGCTGGTCCAGGGAAGGCAAATCTAATACCTTGTCCTGAGGAGAATGGGGTGAATCTAACAGACAGCACTACCTTACCACAGAATAACACTGCTGTGGTATCTACACATGACACAACACCTGCTGCTTTTGGGATCTGATAGCATGTCTTGCTTTGAATGCTTTAGGTTTTCTGGCAAATCAATACAGATTTTAATTGTTTTCCTGCCAACTGAGGTTTCCTTCTAGGTACTATAATCACGGATGGCCTTGAATGTCCTTCAGACTGTTCAGGAGCCTAGAATGTTCCCCTCTGTAAAGCACAGTAAAATCTAGTGCAAGAGCAGAGAGTGATCTAAGGTGACATGAGGTACTGCACTTTCCTGGGATCCCTGAACTGCCTCCTCTCTTACAGCTCCCCTTTCCACAAGAGGACACTCACTCGCTTCTGCCTCTGTGCCACCATGTTTTTGGGTTTTTTTTTAAATGATAGCGGCTGATACCATATGGTGCCCCCTGGGATGTGCTGCCATTTTTCATTCGTAGCCGCAGAGTGCTGAGCGTTGAAGTTTATAGATTTTTCAAGATGATAGTAGAGGTAGTAATGAGTAGGCCTCACTCCTGCCTTCTATCTTTAAAGCTCTGGTGGGAGGAGGTGAGGGGTCCACTGGATCACCAGGGATAAATTTTGGGATGGGGAAGGTGAGAGATGCAGAGTCCAGTAGGCTGTTTGGCTGTCATTCTTTTTGAATCTCTTCTCAGTGCATGAACCAATAGCGTCCTGGTGTAGAGGTGCTTGTTGCTCTGTGGAGTTCAGGACCCCACCAGCCTATACCAGGAGGAGAGGGAATGGGCAGAGCTGTGCTAATTGCTTAGGTTCTGTTAGGTGTGGCTTGATCTCCTCTGGAATACCAAATGCGGTGTTACAATCGGTGACGTGTAGTGGGCTGTCAGAGGCTCGCGAGAGCTGTTTGTTAAAGTAGGACCCCTGTGGCTACTTTAAGAACTGGCTCCCAAAACGTGGGCTCAGCCCCCCTCCTGAATTCTCCTTTATTTTGCAGGTGGAGATGCTGAGCCCCAAGTAAATAGACTGCTGCTGCTCTCAGCTCTTTGTTTCCAGCTCTGAGCAGCAGGCTGGGAGAAGTCCCAGCATACTGGTCAGAGCTAGAAACAAGCAGCAGTGGCGTAGCCAGACCTCACAGTGGGAGGGGGCCAGAGCCCAGGGTGGGGGGGCACATATTGGTCTGTAGCCCTGCTGCCGACCCGCTGCCTTGCTGCCCCCCACCACCATGCCACTCCCCACCCAGTGCCGTAGCCAATACGTTGGCTGGCGGGGGTCCCCAACCCCTGCCAACTGAAGCATTGTTCACCGCTGGTCTCTGGCCCTGTTCTGTCTTCCCCTCATGTCCTGCATGCTTAGTTTACTAAAAGGAGCATGCCAGACATAAGGGAAAGAGCAGGGTAGGCAACGCGGCAGTGCCAGAGACCGGCACTGGACAACGCTTCAGCTGGCGGGGGTTGGGGTCCCACGCCAGTAAAACCAGGGGCCCAGAGGAAATTTTTTTTTGGAGGGGCCCAGGCCCCCGTGGCCCCACGTAGCAACGCCACTGGCAGGGAGTGGTGGCGGTCAATTTATTAATTGGTGTGGCTCAACATCCCTGCCATCAAAGGTATGCCTAGTGTGCCCGCACAAAGGGAGGAGGGAGAGAGAGGCATGCGTTCTCCCCCCCCCCCCCCAAAAAAAAAAAATTGCAGAGCTGGCTATGCCCGGAGAGAGAGCCCGTTGTTTACCAGCACACCCCTGGTTACAATCTTAGTTCAGGTATCTTATCAGTGATAACTGCTCCCACCCTTGTTGCTGTCCAGGTACTAGGTTCTATCAAATATGCCTCTCGGTCAGAGGCCAGGATTTGTGACTTCATCATGTCCTATCTGGTTTTAGGACTCTTGGAAGCTAAAGGGAGCAATAATGGAAGGCAATTTTACTCGTAAGGATAACAAGAAACATCTGAAGACAACACAAGAAATTGTGGGGGGTGAGCTTATACAGGTAAGTTTACACTTCTGATTTCTCACTCTCCAGAATGCTCCAGAGCTTTCATTTGAGTTAAATGTGTTAATAGATCTCTCCAGTGCTGATGGAAGCTCCCAACTCATTCAAAATCTCCGACTAAAGAATTTCTGTTACATGTATCCAGCACAGGACACTTGGGATGGGGTAGCCCAGAACCAGCCCCCTTTAAGCTCTTAATAAATTAGGCTGTGTGAGAGCATGTGTAGAAAACAATGAGCTTCATCCTTTCACAGTTTGATGTCTGACCACTAGGGATGGGCAGCTAGAGAATTTTCATCCTGTGTTTACAGGAATTTTTCTTTGCCAAAAATAATGCACACTGTAGAAAGAGTGTGCCCTTTCCCCAATACTGTGTACATAAATACACAAGTTTGAATGTGTGCCCCGATGCCAATCTAGGAATCATCAGCCACGTTGCTGCAAAAGACAACCCATCCCTACTTAGCATAGGAGGATGAGTTGTAGGCACAAGGTTTCTAGAACTGAGGTCTTGAGCACTAGGCACCCTCGGCTTATCATATGTTTTGCCATACTGGGACAGACCAAAGGTTTCCAACAGTGGCCAATCTAGGTCACAAATACCAGGCAGAAACACAAATAGAAGCAACATTCCATGTAGAACCCCAAAGAGTAGCAAGATTCTAGAATTCTAAAGAATAACAAGATTCCATGCAGAATTTCAAAGAGTAGCAACATTTCATTCAGAATCCCAAGTACATAAGTTTTGCCATACTGGGACAGACCAAAGGTCCATCAAGCCCAGCATCCTGTTTCCATCATTGGCCAAACCAGGTCACAAGTACCTGGGAGAAACCCAAAGGGTAGCAACATTCCATTTTCTGAAATGCTACCTGTTCCACGCGCAGGGCCCAAGAGACAGGCAGAGCTCCGGAGTCTCAATGCGTGGATGAGACGATGGTGCAGGGAGGAGGGTTTTAGATTTGTTAGGAACTGGGCAACATTCTGGGGAAGTGGGAGCCTATTCCGAAAGGATGGGCTCTACCTTAACCAGGGTGGGACCAGGTTGCTGGCGTCGGCATTTAAAAAGGAGATAGAGCAGCTTTTAAACTAGAAATGGGGGGAAGGCCGACAGTCGCTCAAAAGCGCATGGTTCGGGAAAAGGTATCTTGCAAAGATACCTCACAAACAGGAAAGATAGGGTTTCTGGATAGTGAGGTTGCACAACAGACTGTGGTAGGCCAGGTGCCCTTAAATACAACTAAAGATCAGACAAAAGATGGCAAATCAATAGTGTCAGGTACTAAGCATCATGCAAATAGGAACAACAAACATACTCTGAAATGTCTATATGCAAATGCTTGGAGTCTAAGAAATAAGATGGGAGAGTTGGAATATATTGCACTAAATGAAAAATTGGATATAATAGGCATTACTGAGACCTAGTGGAAGGAGGATAACCAGTGGGACAATGTCATACCGGGGTACAAAGTATATCGTAGTGATAGGGTGGACCGGACTGGTGGAGGGCTAGCATTGTATATTAACGAGAGCCTTGACTCAGACAGATTACAAATTCAGCAGGACACAAGTCACACCTTTGAATCATTGTGGGTTGAAATTCCATGTATAAAAGGGAAAAAAACGGTGATAGGAGTGTACTACCGTCCTCCTTGCCAGGACGAGCAGGTAGACGCAGAAATGATAAAAGAAATCAGAGACGCGAACAAAATGGGCAATGTGATAATAATGGGTGACTTCAATTATCCAAATATAGACTGGGTAAATGTAACATCGGGACACGCTAGAGAGGTACAATTCCTTGATGAAATCAAGGACAGCTTTATGGAGCAGCTGGTGCAGGAGCCGACGAGAGAAGGAAAAATTCTAGACTTGGTCCTTAGTGGAGCGCATGATCTGGTGAGGGACATTATGGTACTGGGGCCGCTTGATAACAATGATCATAATATGATCAGTTTTGATATCGACCTTGAAGTAACTGTACACAGAAAGTCAAATACGTTAGCGTTTAACTTTAAAAAAGGAGACTATGATAAAATGAGAAGAACGGTAAAAAAAAAACTTAGGGGGGCAACTGAGAGAGTAAAAACTGTACAACAGGTTACTTCCTGTTCCGGGGCAGAGAGAGCAGTGAACCAGCGGAGCCGACGCAGCTCCGAGCGACATGCACTTGGGGCGGATCGGCACTCCCACCCGTCCCCCACAAGTAAGAATTCACTCCGGAGGGGGGGGGGTGTGTGCGCCATGCTGCACCTGGGGGGGGGGTGCGCAACGATATGTCATGGTTCATGTGTGGTTAAAACATATGGAACACCTGGTGGTAGCAGTATATGGCCCAAACCTTTATGACAGATCTTTTTATGACCGCATAACCCAAAAATGCCTCCAGCATAGCTCTTTACCACTTTTGGTATTGGGGGACTTTAACTTAGTGGCTGACCCTTTGATGGACTGCTCAGCCCCTAGGCAGGCAATTAGAGAAGGGCCGGAGTCCAGAGCTCTTTCACAACTAGCACGGTCGCTGGATGTGGTCGATGCGTGGCGCGCCCTGCATCCCGAGGAGCGCGATTATACTCATCTATCGCGGGCGCATGGGACGATGTCACGCATTGACTACATCTTTAGTAGACCGTAGAGTGTTCCCCGGGTGGGAGTGGCGGAAATAGGGCCAGAGGAGATAACAGACCACTCAATGGTTTGGGTGGACTTAGAAGACCAAGACCCGAGAGGAGGGGGGGGGGCAGGATGGCGCTTCCCCTCCTATCTGGCATCGGACCTAGAGTTTACGAGGTACCTCATGGATAATTGGGATGAGTATGGGCAGCACAATGAAGAACATAGGGAGCAGTAATCGCGTACACAGCAAAAAGAGACCGCCGTATAGCTGGGGCGATCCTAAACTTAGAGTCGCAGCTTAAGAAAGCAAAACGCAGATATATGGCAGCTCCGTCACAGCACTCGCGGGAACAATTACTTTCGATCCAAATAACACTAAATTCCTTGCTCCACGAAAGGGCATCTAAGGCCTTGGTGCTGAGGAAATATAAACTGCTGTGCCATGGCAATAGGACGGGAGCAGTCCTTGCAAGGATGGTCAAGTCTTTGGGTGGATCGCACGTGATAGTTGCGGTAAGAGATCATACTGGGAAGGTCCAAAATGGTAGAAAAGAAGTCGCGGACATATTTAAGCAATTTTACAGCGAGCTATATAAATCGCATGCTCCCCCCTCCTTAGACAAAGTAGAGAGTTACTTACAGAACGTGTGGCTGCCAAAGTTAACAGAGCTAGAGGTAGACGAGCTTAGTAGGCCCATAACAGGGAAAGAGCTACAAGACGTAATTAAATCTTTGCCTTCCCACTCTGCCCCGGGACCAGATGGCTTCACCAGTGAATTTTATAAAATCTTGAACTCATCCATAGTAGGGCCTTTACACTCCTACTTTGAAGAAGTAGTAGAACAAGGCCAATTCCCCCCCTATGCAAATGAAGCGCTAATCACCTTGCTCCATAAGCCTGGGAGACCTGGAGACTTGGCAAACTCATATAAGCCAATATCTTTGATTAACGTTGATGTTAAAATCTTGGCAAAATTATTAGCTAACAGACTTCAGGAGTTGCTGCCTAGGCTTATAGGACCAGAGCAAGTGGGATTTGTCCGTGACCGGGGCTCGGGGGTCAACGTGCGGTGGCTGCTATTGGCTATGGCTCAGTGTCAGCACAAAGGTTGGAATGCGATGCTTCTCAGCTTAGATGCTGAGAAAGCATTTGACAAAGTGGGCTGGGAATACATGTTTACAGTACTTCGACACATCGGAATCCAGGGATGGGCGTATGAGGCCATTTGCTCGTTGTACTCGGACCCCCGGGCCGTGGTGCTTATTAACGGTGCTCGAACCCAGTCATTCTCCATAGCCAGAGGGACTAGACAGTCCCAAAAACAACTCCACTTTTACCAATAATTGGGAACCCAGGTTTCCCACCCGGTCAGCTGTACAAGGTCTTTAGCAAATGGAAAGCTCGAGACACGATATATTTGCAACAGATCGTTACTAGAGAAGGACAGTTGTATTCATTTCTGAAATTGCAAGGACTTGGCCTTTTCACCCCTGGAGATTATTTTCACTATTGGCAGCTGCAACATTATGTCAAAAGCCTGTCGTGGGAGGCATTAGCCGAGGATGTGCAAGAGGAACTGCCCCTGGCTTTCTCTTTAGGCTCCCAACAAAAAGTCCCGCTGAGATACCATCTCCAACACATAAAGGACACCATCCCGGAACCGGATTATAAAAAATATGCTGGAGAATGGGGAAAAGAGTTGTCGGTGGTAATAGCTCCACAATCCTTTAAGGAGCATGTATTGTCAATCCACAAAATATCCCCATCTACAGACTCTTGGAAACTACAATATCGATTTGCATTCAGGCTCCATATTCCCCCACGTCGGGCGTTCCATATGGGAGTCTCTTCAGATGGTGCGTGCCCGAGATGTAATGGAGAGGGCGCCACCTTGGGGCATATGTTCTGGACTTGCCCAGTGGTAACAAAGTTTTGAACGAATCTGCTACGACAGATCTCGCGGATGTGGCCTTCAAATTGGATACGCACCCCGCTCCTGTTATTCGGCAAGCCTTGCCTCCGGCCCCCCAAGCTGAAAGGATACATGAGCTTTGTGAAATGGACCACGTTAATTGCCAAAAAGACTATCCTGATAGACTGGCTCTCCCCAGATGGTCCGTCAATCCAGAAGTGGAGAATGCAAATGGTGCAATTGCTGAGAGCTGAGAGAGGAATGATGGGGAAGAATGACCCCCAAGCATATAAAGACCTGTGCACCGGATGGGGCCCCTTCTTGGACACTTTGCCACCTAGAACTCGCTGCGTATGCCTTGTAGCGCTATAGAAATGCTAAATAGTAGTAGTAGTAGCCGCTTACTTAACATGTAAATGACCCAGTCACAGAGAACGGTTTTCCCCCCCTCATAATAAACATTTAAGAGGAAGGGACGGGTGGGAAAGGAAAGGGAAAGGGGGGGTGGGAGGGAAGGGATAGATTAGTAAGGGGAGAAAATTGTAAATGTGTTCCAATATTTGCTTGGGTTGGTCGCCAGATACCCTGTAAATGATCTTCGTGAAATGATTATTGTTCTGAGTTGACCTACCCATTCAACTCCACTCATTATTTTATAGACCTCTATCATATCTCCCCCTCAGCTGCCTTTTCTCCAAGCTGAAGAGCCCTAGCCACTTTAGCCTTTCCTCATAGGGAAGTCGTCCCATCCCCTTTATCATTTTTGTCACCCTTCTCTGCACCCTTTCTAATATTCGAGGTGCGGTCACACCATGGAACGATACAAAAGCATTATAACAGCCTCATTTTTGTTTTCCATTCCTTTCCTAATAATACCTAACATTCTATTTGCTTTCCTAGCCGCAGCAGTACACTGAGCAGAAGGTTTCAACGTATCATCAACGACGACACCTAGATCCCTTTCTTGGTCTGTGACTCCTAATGTGAAATGGCTGTGGAGGTTCTGGATTTCCTGTGAACAGTGTCCCTGAGTTACTCCTGGTGATAGTGGTGGTTATTCTAGTGGAGCTCAGGAGCTGACTCCAGCTGATAAGCTTTTCCGATGGGGTGGCTGGTTTTTTTTTTTTTTGGGGGGGGGGGAGGTTCTGTAATGTGATATCATGTTGGCTGACTCCTAGACACACAAGCTAATATTTCAAACGAAAGGGGCTAAACAAATTACTCCTCTCTGGATGAAGTGAAGGAACTTCAGCTATGGATCTATCATTCATTTAACATCACAGGGACTCTGAGCACCTACAGACATGATATTATGCAACAGGGAACTTGTCAGTTAAACTTTTTTTTTTCTTTCAACTTTAGACCTACTGGTATGAAGGAGTAAAAGCCAAGAGGATCTTCGTGAGACAGTGAACATCAGCCAGGGAGCTTGGTAAAGAAAAGCAGAAGAAACGTGCCCTCGGTCTTTCCAACCAGTTACTGATGGGATCCTGAGGGAGACCAACCTACTTGACTGTTCATCTTGCCAAACGTAACAATTACTGTTCAAACTACTACTACTACTACTACTATTTAGCATTCCTATAGCGCTACAAGGCGTACGCAGCGCTGCACAAACATAGAAGAAAGACAGTCCCTGCTCAAAGAGCTTACAATCTAATAGACAAAAAATAAAGTAAGCAAATCAAATCGATTAATGTGAACGGGAAGGAAATAAAACATACAAATTCAGCAAAGCTGTTCTGTGGTGGTTTTCATTAGATTCTTTGTGCATAATCCAGAGCTCAGCAATAGAACCGAGACGGTGCTGCAGATTCAGTCACAGGGGAGGGAATGTAAGATGTCACTGGAGCCTTTGCAAATGGCTGAGTGACGCGCCTTTTATAAGCCATAGACGCCATTCATTTGCTGTTTGTTCCGGATGTAAGAGGCATATTTTGATTTATTTCCCCATTTGACTCTCATTATACTGTGAGTCAGCAGTCCAGTTTTCCGATAGCGCCATTCGGAGGACCCCTGATGAAGGCATTAATGCTGAAATACAGCCTGTGCTGGGTTCTTGGAAAGTGACCTTGTATATATATGTCTCTTTGAACTTGAAGTGAACTTGGAGTGGCCTAGTGGTTAGGGTGGTGGACTTTGGTCCTGAGAAACTGAGTTCAATTCCTGGCACAGGCAGCTCCTCGTGACTCTGGGCAAGTCACTTAACCCTCCATTGCCTTATGTAAGCCGCATTGAGCCTGCCATGAGTGGGAAACCGCAGGGTACAAATGTAACAAAAATAAAATAGATACTATTGGAGATTCTACATGGAATGTTGCCACTATTGGAGATTCTACATGGAATGTTGCTATTATTGGAGATTCTACATGGAATGTTGCTATTCCACTAGCAACATTCCATGTAGAAGGATGCGCAGGCTTCTGTTTCTGTGAGCCTGACGTCCTGCACATAAGTGCAGGACGTCAGACTCACAGAAGCAGAAGCCTGCGCGGCCACATTGGTGATCTGCAAGGGCCGACTTCTACATGGAATGTTGCTAGTGGAATAGCAACATTCCATGTAGAATCTCAAATAGTAGCGGAGATTGGGTGGCAACACCGGTATTTGGAGAGTAAAACCGGTGCAGAGCGGACTTCTACGGTCTGTGCCCTGATGTCTAAATTTTAAGGGGCTTCGACATTGGCTTCAGAACTGTTAGTTCAGGAACAGTGCTGGGAGGACTTTTATGGTCTGTGTCCTGAGAAAGGCAGGGACAAATCAAACTCGCATATACATATAAAGTATCACATACCTTGTAAAATAAGTTTATCTTGTTGGGCAGACTGGATGGACCGTTCAGGTCTTTATCTGCCGTCATTTACTATGCTACTATGTTAAATATAACCTACCTGCCAACCAAATGTTTCAGTGGTTTCTTGTGACTGGAGCCTTTGCAGCACAAGGTGGTAGAAATGGCAGAGTTACATTATATTATGTTGACTAGAGGGCATGATATGAGATTGAAGGTGGGCAGACTCAGGAAAAATGTCAGGAAGTATTTTTTCACGGAAAGAGTGGTGGATGCTTGGAATGCTCTCCCCCACAGGAGGTGGTGGAGAGGAAAACGGTAACGGAATTCAAACATGCGTGGGATAAACATAAAGGAATCCTGATTCCCAAACTATTTTCACTATGGTGGATACTCTAATGTGTCATTTTTTCATACCCTGAGGAACCCTCAACTTATGTAGAAATTGGAGGATGTTATGGGGAAGTTCTAACTGAAGAGTAGCAAATCTCCTGGACCGGATGGTATTCATCCCAGAGTACTGATAGAACTGAATGTTTTATACTTTTTTGGGATTTTGCCAGGTATTTGTGACCTGGATTGGCCACTGTTGGAAATAGGATGCTGGGCTTGATGGACCTTTGGTCTTTCCCAGTATGGCAGTTAACTTCTTGCTAACTGAGAAATCTACTACTACTACTACTACTTAACATTTCTAGAGCGCTACTAGGGTTACGCAGCGCTGTACAAAATAAACAAGGAAGGACGGTCCCTCTCAAAGGAGCTTACAATCTAAAGAACGAAATGTCAAGTTGGGCAGTCTAGATTTCCTGGGTAGAGGTGTAGAGGTTAGGTGCCGAAGGCGACGTTGAAGAGGTGGGCTTTAAGCAGAGATTTGAAGATGGGCAGGGAGGGGGCCTGGCGTATGGGCTCGGGGAGTTTGTTCCACGCGTGGGGTGAGGCGAGGCAGAAAGGGCAGAGCCTGGAGTTGGCGGTGGTGGAGAAGGGTACTGAAAGGAGGGATTTGTCTTGAGAGCGGAGGTTACGGGTAGGAACGTAAGGGGAGATGAGGGTTGAAAGGTAAGGAGGGGCTACAGATCGAGTACATTTGTAGGTTAGTAGCAGAAGCTTGAATTGAATGCGGTATCTGATCGGAAGCCAATAAAGTGACTTGAGGAGAGGGGTGATATGAGTGTATCGGTTCATGCGGAAGATAAGACGTGCAGCAGAGTTCTGAACGGACAAGGGGGGATAGGTGGCTAAGTGGGAGACCAGTGAGGAGTAGGTTGCAGTAGGTAAGGCGAGAGGTAATGAGAGAGTGGATGAGAGTTCGGGTGGTGTGCTCAGAGAGGAAAGGGCGGATTTTGCTAATGTTACAGAGGAAGAAACGACAGGTCTTGGCTATCTGCTGGATATGCGCAGAGAAGGAGAGGGAGGAGTCGAAGATGACACCGAGGTTGCGGGCAGATGAGACGGGGACGATGAGGGTGTTATCAACCGAAATAGAGAGTGGAGGTAGAGGGGAAGTGGGTTTGGGTGGGAAGACAAGAAGTTCGGTCTTGGCCATGTTCAATTTCAGGTGGTGGTTGGACATCCAGGCAGCAATGTCGGATAAGCAGGCCGATACTTTGGCCTGGGTTTCTGCAGTGATGTCAGGTGTGGAGAGATAAAGCTGGGTGTCGTCAGCATAGAGATGATACTGGAAGCCATGAGACGAGATCAGGGAGCCCAGGGAAGAGGTGTAGATAGAGAAAAGAAGGGGGTCCAAGGACAGAACCCTGAGGGACTCCAACAGAGAGCGGGATAGGGGTGGAGGAAGAACCATGAGAGTGTACTCTGAAGGTACGATGGGAGAGATAAGAGGAGAACCAGGACAGGACAGAGCCCTGGAAATCTATGACAAAGGGATGATAAAACCATATTACATATCATATCGTAAAATTTTTGTTTTGCACAAAAGCATATAACAATAATAAATATAAATATCCAAATGTGTAAAAAACATATGTATAAAAATATATATATTGTACATAAAACAAGGATGGATAATTTATATAAACATTAAAAACAATTTATACATGCATATTATAAATGAAAACAAAGTATTTTGATGAGGAATAGCAAATGAATCACAGCTTAGTTAAAAAATAATAATACACATGAAATCTTTGTATATATCAGTAACTATGCGCCAAACGGAAAGCAGGTAATAAACAGTTTGATCTCCAAGAGTTGTTTTTTTCTATATTGGAAATCAATAGGTACGTTTCTTTATATAAATATATGTTGTTTTATTTTCATTTTTAAACATTCAAAGAGATATTATATCTTTTCACATATGTTGTTCTATATATGTCTCGAGTCCACCCCCCTTCCTCCCCATCTCCCTGGCTTAGCAGGGAAGGGCCGTCTGTACCGTCTTTGGGAGAGGCAGCCACTTTTAATAGGCAGCTGTTTTTAAAGAATTAAATCAAGTAAAAGAAAATTTAAAAAATTAATTCAAATGAAAGGAATTTAAAGGAAGTAGTTTTTGCTTTCCCCAGTCTTATAACGAGCAGGTAGCTCTTCTGTCTTATTCTGTTTGAAGAGTCTTTATTTTCTTTTCTGGCGGAGCTATTTAAAAAAATAAAAAAAAGTGAAAAGTCAGCGTCTGTGACTTTAATCGGTGGTTTTTTGTTATCTTCATTATTTTTCCTCTGCTATCCGGCGTTGTTAGCGGCGGCAGTTGTAAAAAAAAAAAAAAAGAGGCGCGAACTGTTAAGCGCGTGCTCGCTCTTGGACAGGTCTGTATAGCTTGGGAGCTGTATTGACGGTTCCTGTCAGGCCAGAGGCTAAACCATGTTTTGTGTGGCATCGGAGGTTATCTGTTTTTCAGCGGCACGGATTTCCTGCTTCTTCGTCGGTCTGGTAAGTGGTTTTCTCCCCCGAACTTTATTCTTCTCATTTTGGCGCGCTTGGCCGCCATTCTTTTGCCTGCAGCTGCAATTTCCCTTGATGCGGCAGCGTTTTTCTGCTTTTACTGTGTTTGGCTGTTTGTGCAATGGAAAGGAGATATTGTTCCTACGGTAGTTGGGGCAATTGGTAGTATATTTTCCCCGCAATTAATTTTTACATGTATTTTTCAAGCTATTAAAAAACAAACAAACAAAAAAAATGTTACGATGCGAATGGCGCTCATTTTGTTTTTCCCTCTGTTTTTTCTCCGTCGGGGACTTTTTGGTTGCTAGCAATGTTGTGAATTAAAGTGCAGCTCAGTTGGCGATTTCTTTGTTCTTGGCAAGACTCCGATTTCAAAGTGCAGCTCAGTCGGGAATTCTCTGTTTTAGACAATGTACATAAGTACATAAGTACATAAGTAGTGCCATACTGGGAAAGACCAAAGGTCCATCTAGCCCAGCATCCTGTCACCGACAGTGGCCAATCCAGGTCAAGGGCACCTGGCACGCTCCCCAAACGTAAAAACATTCCAGACAAGTTATACCTAAAAATGCGGAATTTTTCCAAGTCCATTTAATAGCGGTCTATGGACTTGTCCTTTAGGAATCTATCTAACCCCTTTTTAAACTCCGTCAAGCTAACCGCCCGTACCACGTTCTCCGGCAACGAATTCCAGAGTCTAATTACACGTTGGGTGAAGAAAAATTTTCTCCGATTCGTTTTAAATTTACCACACTGTAGCTTCAACTCATGCCCTCTAGTCCTAGTATTTTTGGATAGCGTGAACAGTCGCTTCACATCCACCCGATCCATTCCACTCATTATTTTATACACTTCTATCATATCTCCCCTCAGCCGTCTCTTCTCCAAGCTAAAAAGCCCTAGCCTTCTCAGCCTCTCTTCATAGGAAAGTCGTCCCATCCCCACTATCATTTTCGTCGCCCTTCGCTGTACCTTTTCCAATTCTACTATATCTTTTTTGAGATACGGAGACCAGTACTGAACACAATACTCCAGGTGCGGTCGCACCATGGAGCGATACAACGGCATTATAACATCCGCACACCTGGACTCCATACCCTTCCTAATAACACCCAACATTCTATTCGCTTTCCTAGCCGCAGCAGCACACTGAGCAGAAGGTTTCAGCGTATCATCGACGACGACACCCAGATCCCTTTCTTGATCCGTAACTCCTAACGCGGAACCTTGCAAGACGTAGCTATAATTCGGGTTCCTCTTACCCACATGCATCACTTTGCACTTGTCAACATTGAACTTCATCTGCCACTTGCACGCCCAATCTCCCAGTCTCGCAAGGTCCTCCTGTAATCGTTCACATTCCTCCTGCGACTTGACGACCCTGAATAATTTGTGTCATCGGCGAATTTAATTACCTCACTAGTTATTCCCATCTCTAGGTCATTTATAAATACATTAAAAAGCAACGGACCCAGCACAGACCCCTGCGGGACCCCACTAACTACCCTCCTCCACTGAGAATACTGTCCACGCAATCCTACTCTCTGCTTCCTATCTTTCAACCAGTTCTTAATCCATAATAATACCCTACCTCCGATTCCATGACTCTGCAATTTCTTCAGGAGTCTTTCGTGCGGCACTTTGTCAAACGCCTTCTGAAAATCCAGATATACAATATCAACCGGCTCCCCATTGTCCACATGTTTGCTTACCCCCTCAAAAAAATGCATTAGATTGGTGAGGCAAGACTTCCCTTCACTAAATCCGTGCTGACTTTGTCTCATCAGTCCATGTTTTTGTATATGCTCTGCAATTTTATTCTTAATAATAGCCTCCACCATCTTGCCCGGCACCGACGTCAGACTCACCGGTCTATAATTTCCCGGATCTCCTCTGGAACCCTTCTTAAAAATCGGAGTAACATTGGCTACCCTCCAGTCTTCCGGTACTACACTCGATTTTAGGGACAGATTGCATATTTCTAACAGTAGCTCCGCAAGTTCATTTTTTAGTTCTATTAATACTCTGGGATGAATACCATCAGGTCCCGGTGATTTACTACTCTTCAGCTTGCTGAACTGACCCATTACATCCTCCAAGGTTACAGAGAATTCGTTTAGTTTCTCCGACTCCCCCGCTTCAAATATTCTTTCCGGCACCGGTGTCCCCCCCAAATCCTCCTCGGTGAAGACCGAAGCAAAGAATTCATTTAATTTCTCCGCTACGGCTTTGTCCTCCCTGATCGCCCCTTTAACACCATTTTCGTCCAGTGGCCCAACCGACTCTTTGGCCGGTTTCCTGCTTTTAATGTATCTAAAAAAATTTTTACTATGTATTTTTGCTTCCAACGCTAATTTCTTCTCAAAGTCCTTTTTTGCCCTCCTTATCTCCGCTTTGCATTTGGCTTGGCATTCCTTATGATCTATCCTGTTACTTTCAGTTGGTTCTCTTCTCCACTTTCTGAAGGATTGTTTTTTGGCTCTAATGACTTCCTTTATCTTACTGTTTAGCCACGCCGGCTGACGTTTAGTCTTTTTTCCCTTTTTTCTAATACGTGGAATATATTTGTCCTGAACCTCCAGGATGGTGTTTTTAAACAGCATCCACGCCTGACGCAAGTTTTTTACTCTGCGAGCTGCTCCTTTCAGTCTTTTTTTCACCATTTTTCTCATTTTGTCGTAATCACCTTTTCTATAGTTAAACGCTAGCGTACTTGATTTCCTAGTTTCACTTCCTTCAATGCCAATATCAAAACCGATCATATTATGATCACTGTTGTCAAGCGGCCCTCGTACCGTTACCCCCTGGGGCGAATTAAATTATATCTCAGCTCCAAAATAACCAATTTCCTATTCCTTTCCCTTGTGTGTGATGTTTGGAGGAAAGGTCTTTGCTATTGTCTAGCGCAGTTTTTATGGAGGTCCAGTGTGTGTCACTCTGTGTCTTTCTCATTTCCTGGTGAATAGGACTACATTGTCTAATAGTCAATTGATTAGTACTTTACAAATCTGGCCATAATATCTTAGCTCCTTTCAAGCATTTCCCTTCATGGCTATGTTCTTATACAGTGTTTTAAGATCTTAACAAACGTTCTCTAGAGCGTAGGCTATATGGTTCAGATGCCATGTGCAATGAAATACATTGTCTGATACTCAATTGTTGCGTACTTTGCAATTCTGGACATAAGGTCTTACTTCCTTTCAGCAATTTTCTTTCATGGCTATGCGTTCTCTTTGGCATAGCAGATGACAGCTGCATAGGCTACATGGTTCAGATGGTTCTCATATTCTAGGAGACTCAGTCCTGTCTACCGAGCACCCAGTTTTCTCAGCTGCTTTAGAAGGCATGTTTTATTCACGTCTTCTCTACTTTCCAACTGTCTTGGAGTTTCTCATGTGTTATCTTAGTTTTCTTCTAGGACTTACAAGATATATGTCCACTTAGGGAGTAAAGTTATCAGGTCAATTTGCATTTTCTCCCACTTAAGGATAGTGGGAGGTCCTCATGCCATCTACTTGTATTTTTGTTTCCTCTAATTATTCAGCCTGGGCACATGGTAAACATTCTGGTTTTGTCCAGTATGACCATCCATAACATCTGCTATCCCTTTCTCTTCCTTACAGATTTTAGGGTCTTGTTTCAAGCTTTCTTGACGTCAGGTACAGTCTTGTCTCCTGTGGCACAAATTCACCACCTTTTCCGTAATAGGTATTTTCCAGGTCTATTCCTTTTCATTTTCATTTTATTCTTCCTCTCTCCAGAGTTTTTTTTTTCTCTTGGAAGGAGATTCACTCATTTTCTGTGCATTTTTTGCCATAAGGGCATAAGTGTTGCCATAATGGGAAAGGCCAAGAGTCCCCATCCTGTTTTCAGATTGGGTCAATCCAGATTGCAAATACCACATTCATATCTTGTGAGTGTGCATCTGTTCATCTCTGTACATCTCAGTGAGGAAGGAGGCATGACATGATACGAGGTTTGGGGAGATCCGGTAAAATTAAAGGCCAGTGTGTCTCAGTCCACGCTCAACATATGGTGATCCTTTCATTTTCATTCTATATGTCCTCATTCCAGACCTTCCTTTCAATTGGAAGGGGATTCTTTCACTTCCTGTGCATTTTTGCTATTAGTATATGAGTATGGTCATACGGGGAAAGTCTAAGAGTCCATTAACCCCAGCATCCTGTTCTCAGTTGTGGTCAATCCAGGTTGCAAGTACCACATTCATTTCTTATGGATGTGGGTCGATACATCTTAGTACATCTCAGTATAGGAGGAGTAAAGCGAATGCTACATACCTGTAGAAGGTATTCTCCGAGGACAGCAGGCTGATTGTTCTCACTGATGGGTGACGTCCACGGCAGCCCCTCCAATCGGAATCTTCACTAGCAAAGTCCTTTGCTAGCCCTCGCGCGCCCGCGCGCACCGCGCATGCGCGGCCGTCTTCCCGCCCAAAACCGGCTCGAGCCGGCCAGTCTCATATGTAGCAAAACAAGAGAAGGGAAGACACAACTCCAAAGGGGAGGCGGGCGGGTTGGTGAGAACAATCAGCCTGCTGTCCTCGGAGAATACCTTCTACAGGTATGTAGCATTCGCTTTCTCCGAGGACAAGCAGGCTGCTTGTTCTCACTGATGGGGTATCCCTAGCCCCCAGGCTCACTCAAAACAACAACCATGGTCAATTGGGCCTCGCAACGGCGAGGACATAACTGAGATTGACCTAAAAAATTTACCAACTAACTGAGAGTGCAGCCTGGAACAGAACAAACAGGGCCCTCGGGGGGTGGAGTTGGATCCTAAAGCCCAAACAGGTTCTGAAGAACTGACTGCCCGAACCGACTGTCGCGTCGGGAATCTTGCTGCAGGCAGTAATGAGATGTGAATGTGTGGACAGATGACCACGTCGCAGCTTTGCAAATTTCTTCAATAGAGGCTGACTTCAAGTGGGCTACCGACGCAGCCATGGCTCTGACATTATGAGCCGTGACATGACCCTCAAGAGCCAGCCCCGCCTGGGCGTAAGTGAAGGAAATGCAATCTGCTAGCCAATTGGATATGGTGCGTTTCCCCACAGCCACTCCCCTCCTATTGGGATCAAAAGAAACAAACAATTGGGCGGACTGTCTGTTGGGCTGTGTCCGCTCCAGATAGAAGGCCAATGCTCTCTTGCAGTCCAATGTGTGCAGCTGACGTTCAGCAGGGCAGGAATGAGGACGGGGAAAGAATGTTGGCAAGACAATTGACTGGTTCAGATGGAACTCCGACACGACCTTTGGCAAGAACTTAGGGTGAGTGCGGAGGACTACTCTGTTATGATGAAATTTGGTGTAAGGGGCCTGGGCTACCAGGGCCTGAAGCTCACTGACTCTACGAGCTGAAGTAACTGCCACCAAGAAAATGACCTTCCAGGTCAAGTACTTCAGATGGCAGGAATTCAGTGGCTCAAAAGGAGGTTTCATCAGCTGGGTGAGAACGACATTGAGATCCCATGACACTGTAGGAGGCTTGACAGGGGGCTTTGACAAAAGCAAACCTCTCATGAAGCGAACAACTAAAGGCTGTCCTGAGATCGGCTTACCTTCCACATGGTAATGGTATGCACTGATTGCACTAAGGTGAACTCTTACCGAGTTGGTCTTGAGACCAGACTCAGACAAGTGCAGAAGGTATTCAAGCAGGGTCTGTGTAGGACAAGAGCGAGGATCTAGGGCCTTGCTGTCACACCAGACGGCAAACCTCCTCCATAGAAAGAAATAACTCCTCTTAGTGGAATCTTTCCTGGAAGCAAGCAAGATGCGGGAGACACCCTCTGACAGACCCAAAGAGGCAAAGTCTACGCTCTCAACATCCAGGCCGTGAGAGCCAGGGACCGGAGGCTGGGATGCAGAAGAGCCCCTTCATCCTGCGTGATGAGGGTCGGAAAACACTCCAATCTCCACGGTTCTTCGGAGGATAACTCCAGAAGAAGAGGGAACCAGATCTGACGCGGCCAGAAAGGAGCAATCAGAATCATGGTGCCTCGGTCTTGCTTGAGTTTCAACAAAGTCTTCCCCACCAGAGGAATGGGAGGATAAGCATACAGCAGGCCCTCCCCCCAATCCAGGAGGAAGGCATCCGATGCCAGTCTGCCGTGGGCCTGAAGCCTGGAACAGAACTGAGGGACTTTGTGGTTGGCTCGAGATGCGAAGAGATCCACCAAGGGGGTGCCCCACGCTTGGAAGATCTGGCGCACCACTCGGGAGTTGAGCGACCACTCGTGAGGTTGCATAATTCTGCTCAGCCTGTCGGCCAGACTGTTGTTTACGCCTGCCAGATATGTGGCTTGGAGCACCATGCCGTGACGGCGAGCCCAGAGCCACATGCTGACGGCTTCCTGACACAGGGGGCGAGATCCGGTGCCCCCCTGCTTGTTGACATAATACATGGCAACCTGGTTGTCTGTCTGAATTTGGATAATTTGGTGGGACAGCCGATCTCTGAAAGCCTTCAGAGCGTTCCAGATCGCTCGCAACTCCAGAAGATTGATCTGTAGATCGCGTTCCTGGAGGGACCAGCTTCTTTGGGTGTGAAGCCCATCGACATGAGCTCCCCATCCCAGGAGAGACGCATCCGTGGTCAGCACTTTCTGCGGCTGAGGAATTTGGAAAGGACGTCCCAGAGTAAAATTGGACCAAATCGTCCACCAATACAGGGATTCGAGAAAACTCGTGGACAGGTGGATCACGTCTTCTAGATCCCCAGCAGCCTGAAACCACTGGGAAGCTAGGGTCCATTGAGCAGATCTCATGTGAAGGCGGGCCATGGGAGTCACATGAACTGTGGAGGCCATGTGGCCCAGCAATCTCAACATCTGCCGAGCTGTGATCTGCTGGGACGCTCGCACCCGCGAGACGAGGGACAACAAGTTGTTGGCTCTCGCCTCTGGAAGATAGGCGCGAGACGTCCGAGAATCCAGCAGAGCTCCTATGAATTCGAGTCTCTGCACTGGGAGAAGATGGGACTTTGGGTAATTTATCACAAACCCCAGTAGCTCCAGGAGGCGAATAGTCATCTGCATGGACTGCAGGGCTCCTGCCTCGGACGTGTTCTTCACCAGCCAATCGTCGAGATATGGGAACACGTGCACCCCCAGCCTGCGAAGTGCTGCTGCTACTACAGCCAAGCACTTTGTGAATACCCTGGGCGCAGAGGCGAGCCCAAAGGGTAGCACACAGTACTGGAAGTGACGTGTGCCCAGCTGAAATCGCAGATACTGTCTGTGAGCTGGCAGTATCGGGATGTGTGTGTAGGCATCCTTCAAGTCCAGAGAGCATAGCCAATCGTTTTCCTGAATCATGGGAAGTAGGGTGCCCAGGGAAAGCATCCTGAACTTTTCTTTGACCAGATATTTGTTCAGGGCCCTTAGGTCTAGGATGGGACGCATCCCCCCTGTTTTCTTTTCCACAAGAAAGTACCTGGAATAGAATCCCAGCCCTTCTTGCCCGGATGGCACGGGCTCGACCGCATTGGCGCTGAGAAGGGCGGAGAGTTCCTCTGCAAGTACCTGCTTGTGCTGGAAGCTGTAAGACTGAGCTCCCGGTGGACAATTTGGAGGTTTTGAGGCCAAATTGAGGGTGTATCCTTGCCGGACTATTTGGAGAACCCACTGATCGGAGGTTATGAGAGGCCACCTTTGGTGAAAAGCTTTCAACCTCCCTCCGACTGGCAGGTCGCCCGGCACTGACACTTGGATGGCGGCTATGCTCTGCTGGAGCCAGTCAAAAGCTCGCCCCTTGCTTTTGCTGGGGAGCCGAGGGGCCTTGCTGAGTCGCACGCTGCTGACGAGAGCGAGCGCGCTGGGGCTTAGCCTGGGCCGCAGGCTGTCGAGAAGGAGGATTGTACCTACGCTTGCCAGAAGAGTAGGGAACAGTCTTCCTTCCCCCGAAAAATCGTCTACCTGTAGAGGTAGAAGCTGAAGACTGCCGGCGGGAGAACTTGTCGAATGCGGTGTCCCGCTGGTGGAGCTGCTCTACCACCTGCTCGACTTTCTCTCCAAAAATGTTATCCGCACGGCAAGGCGAGTCCGCAATCCGCTGCTGGATTCTATTCTCCAGGTCGGAGGCACGCAGCCATGAGAGCCTGCGCATCACCACACCTTGAGCAGCGGCCCTGGACGCAACATCAAAGGTGTCATACACCCCTCTGGCCAGGAATTTTCTGCACACCTTCAGCTGCCTGACCACCTCCTGAAAAGGCTTGGCCTGCTCGGGGGGGAGAGCATCAACCAAGCCCGCCAACTGCCGCACATTGTTCCGCATGTGTATGCTCGTGTAGAGCTGGTAAGACTGGATTTTGGCCACGAGCATAGAAGAATGGTAGGCCTTCCTCCCAAAGGAGTCCAAGGTTCTAGAGTCCTTGCCCGGGGGCGCCGAAGCATGCTCCCTAGAACTCTTGGCCTTCTTCAGGGCCAGATCCACAACTCCAGAATCATGAGGCAACTGAGTGCGCATCAGATCTGGGTCCCCATGGATCCGGTACTGGGACTCGATCTTCTTGGGGATGTGGGGATTAGTTAATGGTTTTGTCCAGTTCGCAAGCAATGTCTTTTTTAGGACATGGTGCAAGGGAACAGTGGACGCTTCCTTAGGTGGAGAAGGATAGTCCAGGAGCTCAAACATTTCAGCCCTGGGCTCGTCCTCTACGACCACTGGGAAGGGGATGGCCATAGACATCTCCCGGACAAAGGAAGCGAAAGACAGGCTCTCAGGAGGAGAAAGCTGTCTTTCAGGAGAGGGAGTAGGATCGGAAGGAGGACCCTCAGACTCCTCGTCGGAGAAATATCTGGGGTCTTCTTCCTCTTCCCACTAGGCCTCACCCTCGGTGTCAGACACAAGTTCACGGACCTGTGTCTGCAACCGTGCCCGACTCGACTCCGTGGAGCCACGTCCACGATGGGGGCATCGAGAGGTAGACTCCCTCGCCCGCATCGGCGAAGCTCCCTCCGCCGACGTAGTCGGGGAGCCTTCCTGGGAGGCGACGGCAGCCGGTACCGCACGCGGCACCGACGCCAGAGACCTCACCTCGGGCGATGGGCCAGCCGGCGCCACGCTCGACGGTACCGGTGGCACAAGCACCGCCGGTACCGGAGGGGTAGGGCGCAACAGCTCTCCCAGGATCTCTGGGAGAACGGCCCGGAGGCTCTCGTTCAGAGCGGCTGCGGAGAAAGGCATGGAAGTCGATGCAGGCGTCGACGTCAGAACCTGTTCCGGGCGAGGAGGCTGTTCCGGGCTGTCCAGAGTGGAGCGCATCGACACCTCCTGAACAGAGGGTGAGCGGTCCTCTCGGTACCGATGCCTACTGGGTGCCGACTCCCTCGGCGACCCAGAGCTCTCGGTACCGACACGGGAAGGAGACCGGTGACGATACTTCTTCGATTTCTTGGAACGAAGCATGTCACCGGAGCTTCCCGGTACCGACGAGGAGGACGTAGAATCCAGCCGTCGCTTCCTCGGGGCTGAGGCCGAAGGAGGTCGGTCTCGGGGGGGCTGTACCGCAGGAGCCCTCAGGGTAGGGGGAGACCCACCCGAAGGCTCACCGCCACCAGCAGGGGAATGGACAGCCCTCACCTGCACTCCTGACGATGCACCACCGTCCGACGACATCAGCAGACGAGGTCCCGGTACCACCAACGTCGATGCAGCTATCCAATGTCTCGGCGCCGATGCAGAGGGCCGATGCCTCGATGCACTCGATGCACTGGCGGCCGAGGATGAAGCTCTGGACGCTGAAGACGTCGATGCACACGATACCCCCGGTGCCGATGCCGACGAAGAGCCCGAGAACAAAACGTTCCACTGGGCCAATCTCGCTACCTGAGTCCGCCTTTGCAAAAGGGAACACAGACTACAGGCCTGAGGGCGGTGCTGGGCCCCCAGACACTGAAGACACGACGCGTGCCTGTCTTTGAGCGAGATAACCCGGGCGCACTGGGTGCACTTTTTGAAGCCGCTGGAAGGCTTCGATGTCATGGGCGGAAAAATCACGCCGGCGAAATCAAAATCCGAAATGACGAAAAAGAGCACCAAAAACTTTAAGGGAGAAAATCTCGACCGAGGCCGAAAAGAGGCCTACCCCGACGACGAAAGAAAACTTACCGGGGCAAAGACTGAAAATACGGGAAGGGACAAAAAGAAACCCGAGGGGGCTTCCGGAGCACTTCCCGAACGAAGTAGAATATTTTCCGAAGAAAAAACACGTCGATTAAAGAAAGGACGCGCGAGGTCGACTCTCCGGGGCTCGACACGGCGAAAAACACAACCGTACCGAGTGCGGACGAAAGAAGACTGGCCGGCTCGAGCCGGTTTCGGGCGAGAAGACGGCCGCGCATGCGCGGTGCGCGCGGGCGCGCGAGGGCTAGCAAAGGACTTTGCTAGTGAAGATTCCGATTGGAGGGGCTGCCGTGGACGTCACCCATCAGTGAGAACAATCAGCCTGCTGTCCTCGGAGAATACCTTCTACAGGTATGTAGCATTCGCTTTACTCCTCCTATACTGAGATGTACTAAGATGTATCGACCCACATCCATAAGAAATGAATGTGGTACTTGCAACCTGGATTGACCACAACTGAGAACAGGATGCTGGGGTTAATGGACTCTTAGACTTTCCCCTGCTTGTCCTCGGAGAATGTCCGTGATACGAGGATGATAAGGTCCTCATTACCAGTTTTCTTGCCCTGCTCTTCGGTCTCGCGTCGGCTCCGCGCACTTTTTTCTTAAGTTATGGTCATAGTAGCAGCGGCGCTCATGAAACTACGTCTCGTCGTTTCATCCTTTCCATAGATGTCTGGTTCATTACAGACAGTCTTATTGGCAGAGTTGTCAGGTCAAGCAACAGGTGGTTATGGGGTGCCTGTAGCCAGGTATCTCATTTGAGCTCTCGTGTGATCTCATTAGATTTCATAGCATGTTTCTATTTTTTCTCTCTTTGTTTAGTCAAGTTGGCGCAGACTGTTTTTGTCTTCTCTACAAGCGGATGTATTTTTATGATTATATTTATGTTTATTCATAGACCCCTGACGCAGGCCTTTACGGCCGAAACACGATTCGCGTCAGGTTGCTTTTATTGATTTGAAATAAAGACCTTGTTTAGGAAAACACTACTTGTGAGAGGACTCTTTTGGATCCACTATCTGTGTGTTTTGGCTTTCATTTCTTCCGTGGAGAGATCACCCTCTGTGGGTGTTGGATTCATTTGAACTATGGAAATACAAGATCAATTCATAGGGCTTCTATCAACCTAGATAAAAAGGATCCCATGCTCCTTTGCTGGAGCCTACTCAAGACAGCACTTCAGACACTTCAACTCATCTTTGTAGCCAAGTCGGTCAAGTTTGTAAGCTGATGTGCCTGTTCTGTTTGTAACCAGAAAGGGGCCAGTCGGGACTAGATCTGCAGTGTAATACTGTGACATTGCTTCAGACTGGCCATCTTTCACTTAGAATTAGTGCTCAGTTTTGGAAGACATGAGTCCAGGTAACATAGTAGATGAAGGCAGATAAAGACCTGAAGGGTTCATCCAGTCTTCCCAACATTCATACTCATTATCGATTAATGGTTAAACTAACAATGACTTTGGTATAAAATACTCGATCCTGGTCTTTCTTGCCCGTTCTGGGACATAGACTGTAGAAGTCTACCTGGCACTGTCCTTAAGTTCCAACTTCGGGAGTTGCCATCAAAGCCCACTCCAACCTGTCCCGATCTGTCTTGCCTTATATACAGGCCACAGAATGTAGAAATTGGCCTTAGTTCTTCACAGCCAGAGTTGTCATCTAAGCAGCACTAGACACATCACCCATATGCAGCCATTTGGATGGCGACTCTGACCGTGAGGAACTTCTACCATTGGTCTGGGTACACTTTTCTCACTTTCCAGGTACCTGTATGTGCTCTACCTGCAATTTAATCTAACAGACATTGGGGAGGTACTTAGTGAATCCAGGGAAGCAGCCCATGTGAAGCAAGGAGAGTGAGACCAGGGGCAGCTGTAGCACTTGCATGGGATAATTAGTCTGGCCCTATTGTAACAAGCTGTGCTAACCTTCAGCATGGTGCCCTAATTTTGTTCCCAATGCAGGAAAAAAACTCTGCAGTAAAACACCATTCTCTGGCTCAGGGACTGCTCCTACTGTAAAACATTTTGGCATGTTAACTTTTGTTATGGAACAGTATCTTTATACTGTAAAATTGTTTTAGACTTTCTTCCCCCTCAGTCCAAATCATAAAAATGTCATCAATATATCGGTAGTATTTTAGGGGTGTGGTCTGATATGTATTTAGAAATGTGTCTTCCAGTTCAGCCATAAAGAGGTTAGCAGATTGGGGTGCTGCCCTGATTCTTTCAATACATGCCATCCTACAGTCAGATTCAAAATTGACAACTCCCCAGAAAAAGTCAATTTTTTGGACACCACAATTTCAATCAGCAATGGCTACATACAAACATCCATATATAGGAAACCCACAGACAGATGCAGCTACCTCCACAACTCCAGCTTCCACCCTTCACATACAAAAAAATCCATTATTCACAGCCAAGCAACAAGATACCAACGTGTCTGCTCTGACCCAGGGGACAGAGATAGGCACCTCAAAATCCTGACCACATCCTTTGAACAGAAAGGCTACAACTCCAAAATAATCTCCAAGAATATTGCCTCCTCCCTCAGATCACCCAGGGAAAATCTGCTACAATACAAGGGAAGGAAAGCCACGGACAGAACCCCTCCTGTAGTGACATACAACCCAGAGATGGAAAAACAGGAGGATGAATTACTGAGAGAGATATTCCCATCCCCACCAGTTCTGGCCTTCCGACAGCCACCCAATTTAAAACACAAGCTAGTGAGAAGCAAGCTCTCAACACAGACTCAAAAAGAAGAGAATGGCACACATCCTTGCAATATATCCAGCAGCAAACTATGCCAAAACATTTCACAAGACCCCACACTCGTTCACAAAAGAAAAATATTCAACATAAAGGAATCCTTCACATGCTCATCTTCATAGGCGGTCGGTGGCCCAACTGTTTGGGGAGGCTAAAGGGGGTGGGATTAGGGGTGGGGCCAGGGGTGGAGCTTACATCCATAATTGTCTGACAACACAGAAAAAAAAGTAAAAATAACATAGTTACAATTAATACCTTTTATTAAATTTAGATATTAGATATATATCATATGTCAAAGAGTAAAGTGATTGTTCAAAGCATATTCTAACCACAATCACAACCTACTCTAGGCTATTACGATAGTGTACAGCGTGGACTGGATGATATTTTAGATAAAATGAAGAAAATGTAGTGTAATGTAGGCATTAATTAGTAATACCGCACTCTTGCTACTTGTTTATCTAAAACTCTATAAACTTATACAAAAGGTAATTTGTTTTGTAACAGGTTCTTGTTGTGTCTTGCAAGGTGCAACTGTTAAAAGATGCTTGCTCACTTTGCATATATAAATATTTAAATTTAATACTTAAAGCCATAAATCAAAACATTGTATAGTGCTAGTAGCTGAAAATTTGTTACTATAATATTTCAAAAGCTACCACTGAACAAAGATTATTTATTTTCTACACATGCAGTGTGATTCACTAAAACTCGTTTGAATACTGGGAGCAGAGAATGAAAATTCACCTCATCAGCTTTCCAGAAAGCCTTTTCTTCTTGTTTGAACCTTTTTAACTGATTCCTAAATTGTGGAACAATAAAATCCTGCCAGAAAACATTTTCTTTTAAATACACAAGTAAATAAAAATGTAAAACAGTCATATTTACAGCAATTTGTTCAGCCATTGCATTTGTACGTCTGGATTTCTTGTCGGCATGGTTCCACTTTAGAGCTAGTGTCAGGGCTAAAGCAACTACGTTTTGTTTTGGCATGTGGAGTACTTTTGCAATTTGCAGCAGTTTAAGCATTGCCACTGCACATTAACAGCTCTGTGACTGCTTTGCAGAAGGTCTGCAGTTACCTTTGGCTCTGATTTCTTGAATCCTGCCTCCGTGCAGGGTCTGAAAGTGCTGAAAAGAAAGCAGATCGCCAGCTACCACTTCTAGCTGACCCCGCCTCCTCTGCTATATCAGCCGGAAGATGAGGCAGCAGCTGCTGTGTGGAGAATCAGGGTCCCGCGCAGCTTTGCTTTACAATTACTACTGTACGAAAGGCAGAGATCGAAACAGGAGACAGGGAAGGAAAACGTCTACAGCCTAAGGCAGGAGGTGGGGCTTGGGGGAAAGAGGGGCAATACAATACTAGGAAGAAAGCAGCAGGCATGGAAGGTCGGGCTGGGGAGGCTTAGCCTCCCCAAGCCTCTTATACCGGGCGCCTATGCTCATATTCTAATGTAGAATGTGGTGAAGGCGGTTAGCTTAGCAGAGTTTACAAAGGGGTTAGACAGTTTCCTAAAGAACAAGTCCATAAACCGCTACTAAATGGACTTGGGAAAAATCCACAATTCCAGGAATAACATGTATAGAATGTTTGTACGTTTGGGAAGCTTGACAGGTGCCCTTGGCCTGGATTGGCCGCTGTCGTGGACAGGATGCTGGGCTCGATGGACCCTTGGTCTTTTCCCAGTGTGGCATTACTTATGTACTTATATGTCATCCACTGTAAGCAATGTGACGAAAGATGCTATATTGGAGAAACAAGCCAGAGGCTGAAGAAGAGATTTAATTTACATAGACATCATATGAAAAATGCCAGTGCCTACCAGGATGTTACCTCTGTGAGACAGCACTTTACAAAACCAGAACACTGTACTAATGATTTTATGGTAAGAATATTTAAAGGAAACTTTAACACAATACAGGAACGCAAGACCTTTGAAGTCAAAATGATTCAATATTTTGACACCCAGCAGACAGGACTTAAAGATCTGGGTTTTCTAGCCCATTATAAACCATGAAATTTCACTGCTACTACTACTACTACTACTATTTAGCATTTCTATAGCGCTACAAAGCGTATGCAGCGCTGCACAAACATAGAAGAAAGACAGTCCCTGCTCAAAGAGCTTACAATCTAGTAGACAAAAAATAAAGCAAACAAATCAATTAATGTGTAGAGGAAAGAGGAGAGGAGGGTAGGTGGAGGAGAGTGGATACAAGTGGTTACGAGTCAAAAGCAATGTTAAAGAGGTGGGCTTTCAATCTAGATTTAAAGATGGTCAAGGATGGGGCAAGACGTAGGGGCTCAGGAAGTCTATTCCAGGCATAGGGTGCAGCAAGACAGAAGGAGCGAAGTCTGGAGTTGGCAGGAGTGGAGAAGGGAACAGATAAGAAGGATTTATCCATGGAGCGGAGTGCACGGGAAGGGGTGTAGGGAAGGACGAGTGTGGAGAGATACTGGGGAGCAGCAGAGTGAGTACATTTATAGGTTAGTAGAAGAAGTTTGAACAGGATGCGAAAACGGATAGGGAGCCAGTGAAGTGACATCACTGCTTTGTCACCCTCTGATCACTATGCATATCTCTCTGTCCCTCATCCTCTCAGCCCTCTCTGTCTCTCACCTAGCACACCCCTCCCTCATCCCTTCAGACTGTCACTGCAATACTTTGATGTTTCACTTATATATGCTGTTACTTATCAAAATTTGCTTATTTCTGATCTGATGAAGAAGGGCTACCTTCGAAAGCTAATCAAAAAATGTATTAAGTTAGTCTAATAAAAAAGGTATCATCTTATTCTTTCTCTGTTTTATTTTATTCTATTTCTATTGACTGCCTTTAGAAGTGGACTAACACGGTTACCACATCTCTCTACCTTTAGGTTTAAAAAGCAAAATCATGTATGTGCATGTAAGGTCTGGATAAATGAATTAAAACAAAGTTGAAAGAAAATACTCATAATATGTAATAAGTGGTAGCAATAATGAAAGAGTGATGGAATATTAATGTAGCAAGCAGCCTGAGCCAACAGATTTCTTTTCCACAGAACACAATTAACTTTGAACTTGGCAGGTAATAGTGGGCTGAACTGGACAATGTTGGCACATTTGGACTGACTCTGGAATTTATAAGAAACTAGTAAAAAAGGCCCGTTTCTGACACAAATGAAACGGGCGCTAGCAAGGTTTTCCTTGGAGTGTGTATGTTTGGGAGAGTGTATGTGAGAGTGACTGTTTGAGAGTCAGAGTGAAAGTGTGAGTGTGTGAGAGAGAGAGTGAGTCTGGGTGTGAGTGTGTTTGTGAGAGAGTGTGTGTGAGAATGAGAGTGTGTGCAAGTGTGTATGTGAGACACAGTGTGAGAGAGAGTGTGTGTGTGTGGGCAAGAGAGAGAGTGTGTGTGTGAGACACAGATTCTCTGTGAGAGTGAGTGTATGAGACCAAGCGAGTGTGTGAGTGACTGTGTGGCACATAGAGAGTGAATGTGATACTGTGTGAGACAGAGTGTGTGAGAGTGAGAGTCAGAAAGACATTGTATATGAGAGAGAGAGTGTGAGCCGTGCCCTCCCAATCCATGGCCATCTGTCCCCTGCCCCCTCCATTCATCCTTTTCCAGCAATTCCCCTCTCTCCCTGAGCCCTGCCCTCCCAATCCATGGCCATCCATGTTTCTCTGTCACCTGCCCCCTCCATTCATCCCTATCCAGCATTTCCCCTCTCTGCCTGAGGCCTGCCCTGCAATCCATATCCATCCATGCCCATCTGTCCCCTCCATTCATCCCTATCCAGCAATTCCCCTCTCCCTGAGTCCTGCCCTTCCAATCCATGCCCATCCATGCTCCTCTGTCACCTGGCCCCTCCATTCATCCCTATCCAGCATTTCCCCTCTCTGCCTGAGGCCTGCCCTGCAATCCATATCCATCCATGCCCATCTGTCCCCTCCATTCATCCCTATCCAGCAATTCCCCTCTCCCTGAGTCCTGCCCTTCCAATCCATGCCCATCCATGCTCATCTGTCACCTGGCCCCTCCATTTTTTCCTATCCAGCATTTTCCCTCTCTGCCTGAGGCCTGCCCTGCAATCCATATCCATCCATGCCCATCTGTCCCCTCCATTCATCCCTATCCAGCAATTCCCCTCTCCCTGAGTCCTGCCCTTCCAATCCATGCCCATCCATGCTCATCTGTCACCTGGCCCCTCCATTTTTCCCTATCCAGCAATTGCCCTCTCTCCCTGAGGCCTGCCCTGCAATCCATATCCATCCATGCCCATCTGTCCCCTCTATTCATCCCTATCCAGCAATTTCCCTCTCTCCCTGAGTCCTGCGCTCCCAATCCATGCCCATCCATGCTCCTCTGTCCCCTGCCCCCTCCATTCATCCATTTCCAGTAATTCCCCTCTCTCCCTGTGCCCTGCCCTCCCAATCCATGCCCATCCATGCTCCTCTGTCCCCTGCCGCCTCCATTCATCCTTTTCCAGCAAGTCCCCTCTCGCCCTTCCATGACCCCCCCCCCCCTCGCATCCATGCTCCTCTCTCTCCCATGTCCCAGCCTGGCCCGCCCTCTTCTCCCCCCCCTTCGCATCCATGCCCCCCCTTCGCATCCATGCCCCCCCCCTTCGCATCCATGCATCCCTTTTTTTTTTTTTTATTCTTTTTAACTTTACCTCCGTGGCGGTTCATGCAGCGAAGCGTCAGGGAAGGAGGCGGCGCTCCCGACGTCTAGCTTTCCCTTCGCTGTGTTCCGCCTTCGGCGGAACACAGCGAAGGGAAGGCTAGACGTCGGGAGCGCCGCCTCCTTCCCTGACGATTCGCTTCCGGATTTGTTTGGTTTGAGGCGAGGGCGGGGCTCGCTGCTTTGAAGGCTTCACACCACGAATCCACGAACCCTTCAGCCTGGGAGTGACGTCAGATGGCTTCATGGCTTCAGGGCTTCAGGGCTTCACAGAACGTTGTCCTCAGAACGTTGAGGGTGCGTTTTATTATATTAGATGACTACAGACAGAAACAAAAAAAAGGCAAAGATCTGCCACAGAAATGGCAAATCAAAAGAAAAAAAGCAGATCAAAGAAGACAAAAAAATAGAACAAGAGGGTAACAGAAGAAGTGGTTTATTACAAGTTACCCGACGTGGCCACGTTTCGCCCTCAGGCTGCGTCAGGTGTAAAAAAACTACAAAATAAAAATACATAATGAGTAAAACACAAACTTCACCATTGTATATTTGATAATAAAACATATCTAAAAACACTATCACATCATATAAAATAAAAACAGATCAAATCTAAAAACATAATACAATAAAATATAATATCAAATCAATATCAGTTAAAAACATTCAGATTAAATATGCATGCAATAAGATAATAATTTTAATACAAGACATGATATCAACACAAAATATAATAATATCAACATTAAATGTATATCAATAGAACTGCATAGGACAGAAAGGTGGAGATATACAACACTAAAATAACTGAATGACCATACATACTAAATATCACCTACCTAATAGGGGTAAAAAGCAAAGTGAACCCCTAAAAGTAGTCATACAACCACCTAAAAAATACAAAATAAAATAAATAAATAAAATCTCATAATGCTTGGCCTCAATTGCCGTCTTTCATGCACATTCAATGATCTAAAAATATTGAAATTAATATTCACTTTGTTAAAAAGTGAGAATCAGTGGGTTTCCATGTTCTAATAAATAGCAACTCAAATCAATAAAAATTGATACAAAGTACCTAAAAACATCATACTGTTCTATGACAATCACATGTATCCTGATGATGATATCATTCAAAAGAACTCCACAGTGGCCATGATAAAAACTGATTACAACTCACAGGCAATCCAGCACTCATTACTGTTGTTTGAATGTACAAACATCAATTGAAATTGTGCTGTTGCAACGCACCAAACGTACTTACCCTGATACTTGTGTCATTAGAAAAAACTTTGTAATGGATGTAGCAATACTGATTCAGAGGCGCTCAGCCAAACTCACAGGCAATCCAGTGCTTTATGTTGCTATTTAAATGGGTGGATATCCATACATAAACCCTAATGATTTTATCATTAGAAAGAATTTAGCAATCCCACTCAGCACAACTGGCATGTAATGCAGTGCTCTTTACTGATACTTGAATAGGTAGATATACAATCATCTGTTTCAATCATAACTGTGGCAACATCCTAAACCCCCTCTAAGTATTGAAGCTAACAGCATTAAGCTGATCAGATTACACAAACTTCAATAAAACAGACATGGAGCTACAAGCAACTGGCTTAGAAAAAATAACTGACTTAGAATTTGCACTGACAAAACATATTTAAAGCAAGCCAAACTGTTTAAACAATACACGACACCACCATCTAAATTCCATATGGAGTATCTTATATCTTACCTTACATAAGTGCTTCCCAAGCTTACTCAGCAAACTTCACAATGCTATGTTGACTGGCAGCATTATAACAAACACTCTGATTAGTCCTTTAAATATCCCCTTTGAGAGTTCAAAGGTCAAAGAAAATTCTAGAACAAGAACCCACTAATCCAAATAAAAGTGTATATAAAATACTATGGATATCTCAAAAACGGATAAGTAAAAGTAAAAATGGAAAAAAAACAAAAAAAAAAACTTCAAGAAACAGATAATTATTTTAAAAAAATCTGTCATGTGACATTTCCAGGCAAAGGATATGGAACAAGCATTGGAGACATGTAGTAACATATACTGACCACCAGGTGGCTGATTTAGTCAAACATTGGATTGAGCAGTACATAATGGCAATCTGCTGGTAGTACTATAAAAACACAGAGATCAGTTTCTTGATTCAACCCAAAAGGTTTAACAGTCTTAAATCTATAAATCAAACGTTGTTCAGCTTGCAATAGCAATTTGTTCACATCTCCACCTCTCCAATTTGAATATATTCTTAAGAGAACTACAAATCTTAACTGGTTAAAATCATGTTTAAATTCACACATGTGTGCCACTAAAGGTTTATCTAATACCTCTCTCTTTATTGCGCTTTTAAGTTCCAAGATGCGCTTATTAAATGCTCTTATAGTTTTACCAATGTAAATAAGCCCGCAAATTGCTGCATATATTACTTGTGAAGTCTTACAATTTGAGTAATGTTTTAACTGATATATTTCTCCTGTAACAGGGTGTTCAAAACATTTTGTTTTCAAATTGACTGGACAAACGGAACAATTTAAGCATGGGTAATGACCCCTTACTCTAACCTTATGAAGTGGGACTGGTAATGCTGATGGTGACAAAAAATCCTTCAAATTCTTATTTCTTTTGTATGCAATCATCAATTCTTTATTTGCAAAAGATGGATTGTTCTGGATCAATGGCCAATGAGATCTTAATATTTTAATGATATCAGAAGATAGGTAATCATAATATAAAGTGCAAATAACCTTTTGGTCATTATGTTTCTTTTCTTTATTCTGCAAAAGGTCTTTTCTATGGACCTGTTTTGCTCTTCCTATATTCTCTTTGTAATTCACTGGTGGTGGGGTTGTCTGTATTGGATCCCTTTCTCCAGAACTGGCCTAAAAACGAAACCCGTCTATTTATACTCGCTCGCGGTGGCGTACTATATAATGAAACTGATGGGTCAAAGACCTCATCTGCATCACTTCTTGGCCTTTTTCTTTCTCTTACAGTCTGTGGACTATTTGGAATTTATGTTCGTTAGGCTTTTTTGTAAATTGTCTATTTTGATTTGTAATGTCAGTAGTACCTTCTTATTGGAGTGCATGTAGGTACTCCTTTTCCTATGGTTTCTATTTCTATGCCAGGCGTAAATGTTATTATTCTTATAGTCCTGATCGCCACTCCTAAATTTTTCAGATTTGATCAATCTTAAATCTCTCTCAAACTGATCACTGCTTTTCTTAAAATCTTCATATAATAAATCAAAACATGGATCATTCTCTTTGAGGAAAACTAATTCTTTGTCTAGTTCTTCTTTTGCTTTTTGTTCTCTCTCTGTGCAAGTTTTAATGATCAGAATCATCAGGTCCAAAGAACACTTATTTAATATAGCTTCCCATTGAATCATAAAGGTGCTATCATCATTAAACGTGGTTGAAGCTTTATTCATCCTTAACCCTCTGGGAATTATTTTATATCTGCAATATTCCAATAGTGATGATCCACGTAACTCAATCCTCTTTGCTCTCTTGCTAAGTTTGACTGCCTCTTCCCAGTGTTTGAGAAAGTCTTCAAAATGTTCTGGTTCCTCGAAGAAGGGATCTGGTAGAAGCATATTCTGAAGGCAATTCTCATTGAAACTAAAAACATCCTTCCATGATGAAAAAGACATGATACCTGCCAATGCAGGTTCAAGTATACCTAAAAGGGAAGGTCCAAGAAAACAACAGGGTAATCGATCTGCAAACTCCAAGATGGAAAACAGACAAAGCAGATACGTATGTAAAAAACTGTATTTAATAAAAGTAGATCAAAACAAGATTAGCAAGCCCGACACAGGCCGTGTTTCGCCCAACTGGGCTGCATCAGGGACTACAACACAAACAATTGTATAACAATTAAAAACAAATATAAACAATTAAAAACAAAATTAAAATTAAATTCTATAACCATGATGTCAACTCACGGCTTTTGAATGTAAGTAAGTTTGATTGCAATAATTATTGTTGTATAATCTCTACCTGGTTCAAATCAGTCAATAAGCCTATCTTTTATTTTACCAAATATGCACAATTCATACGGCAGTTCCTTTATGTACCAACGATGTATATTCAGAGTTCTACGCTTATAGGAAAGTGAGCGGTCTAAAAAAATTGGCTAGTTGTAAATTGTAAACGGTTAACCTTACATCACTGCATGGTTTATGACAGTCTATTCTGTGACGGCATACATATGTTTATATTAAATCGTATATAGCATCATTTCACTGATACATTGACAAATGTTCGTTGTAGGATTCTTCTTTTCAAAGTGCCTTCTATTAAGGTGTCCTTTTATTCCACTTCACAATTGTGAGTTCAACAAATAGGTAATTTATACTATTAATGTTTCATTTATTAATAAGTACCAATCAAAATTATTTAATTACCTAATTTACACATTATTTATTTACCACTCTTTTTTTATATAAAAATATATATATTAAAAAATTCATTTTATAACTTGTTAAATTTTTGACTTACATTACTGGTTTAATAAAAAATACATATATTTGTAATTATATTTTTCAATTACATCATTTGTTTAAGGTCTTTTATAATTTGAATACTTGTTTATGATTTGCATTTTTTACTTTCTATTTTTTATTTTATTATTTATTTATATATATATATTTAATTCATTTTTCTTTTTTCATTTTTTTCATATTCTTATGTCTCCCCCCTCCATATGTGTTGCAAATATATATGTTTTATCATATTTTAGTCTTTGCAATATGTCAATATTATTGATTTGATTTTTATACATGTTGATTTAAAACTGATTATTATGAATTTTATATGTGATTTTAAGCATTTTGGATATTAATTATATTATATATGTGATTTGTCTATATTTTATTATGAGTAATTAATTATATATATATATATGCATATGTATGGTTATATATGGTTTTATATTTTGTTTTGTTTTTATAGTTTTACCCCTGACGCAGCCTGAGGGCGAAACGTGGCCACATTGGGTATTGTTCCAATAATTTCTTAACCCTCTCTGCTTTTCTGTTTGTTAGTTACATTTTTCAATTACATCAATTACATTATTTGTTTAAGGTCTTTTTTAATTTGAATACTTGTTTATGATTTGCATTTTTTACTTTCTATTTTTTATTTTATTATTTTTTTAATATTATTTTTATTCATTTTTCTTTTTTCATTTTTTTCATATTCTTTTTTCTCACTTTTTTCTGATTTTTAAGTGGAAATCACATGATCATATAGATATTCATTAGGTAGGTGGCAAATTTATTTCAAATGCACACACAATTAGTTTTCTGATTTAGGGTTGCATGATTGGTCTTTTTGCAGCATATAGTTTATTAATCAATATTCACTACTATCATTATCTTTTATCATTTGACATTATATTTTATATGTACAATATATAATTTAATTATATATTATTTAATATGATAATTTGTATTTTATTTGTATTATATTTATGGCATACATATTGTCTGTCTTTGGAAGGTATGTTATTTGCCTATATTGTTAAATTATAGTTAATTTATATACTTACAGATTTTTGCTATATCATTTTGATATTTTGCTTTATTCATGTGTTAGATCGTATTCTCATGGTGTTTTGATTATCAGCCGAGTTTTCAATCATGGTTGTAGAATTTAATTTTAATTTTGTTTTTAATTGTTTATATTTGTTTTTAATTGTTATACAATTGTTTGTTTTGTAGCCCCTGATGCAGCCCAGTTGGGTGAAACACGGCCTGTGTCGGGCTTGCTAATCTTATTTTGATCCAGTTTTATTAAATACTGTTTTTTTTACATACGTATCTGCTTTGTCTGTTTTCCACTACTAGACTACCCCAGGGACCTGCACGCTATTCTAATTGACCTGAGTATAACATCTGAGGCTGGCAAGTAATATTTTAATCACATTTTGGGGGTAAGAGGGAGATAGTGACCACTGGGGAATAAGGGGAGGTGATCCCCGATTCCCTTCAGTGGTCATCTGGTCATTTGGGGCACCTTTTGTGTGGAATAGAGGAGTAGCCTAGTGGTTAGTGCAGCAGACACTGATCCTGGGGAAGTGGGTTCAATTCCCACTGCAGCTATTTGTTATAAAAACAGGTCTAGCTAAAAACTTGGACGTCTTTGTTTTGTTCCATTATGGCAGAAAAATGTCCAAGTCTTAGGAACGCCCAAGTCCCGGGGCGCCCCCTTGAGATTTAGATGTCCTTCTGATGGACTTCAGAGAAAAACGTCTAAAAAGAGGTTTTGAAAATACTGATTTGGACGTTTTTGTGAGATCAACGTCCAAATACAGACTTAAGTTACTTTTTGGATGTTTTTCTCTTTTGAAAATGAGCCTGATAGTAATTGTATGGCCATATTTTGGAGCGTTTGAAGGGGTTTTCAAAAAAAATTTTTAAGACATCTGGAGTATGCCTGCATAGATAATGTTGCAATAATCAAGCTGAGAAGTGAAGAAAGAATCAGAGCATGAGATTGATTATGGTCGAAGAAATGGAAGATCATCTATAACTGATGGAAAACAAGCAAGCTAATTTTGACAGATGTGAGATTTGAGGCTGAAGAGGGGGGAAAAGTCAAGAATGACACCAAACTAACACTGGTTTCCTTCCAATCAGAGGAACATAAAAAGTTTATATTGAAAACATATTTCCCTAAGACATCGTTTTCCTTTTTTGGACAAAAGATTATGATTTTTCCTGACGTTGCCAGATGCAAAGAACATAAAGGAATCCTGTTCAGAAGGAATGGATCCTCAGAAGCTTAGCCGAGATTGGGTGGCAGAGCCGGTGGTGGGAGGTGGGGCTGGTGGTTGGGAGGCGGGACTATTGCTGGGCAGACTTCTACGGTCTGTGCCCTGAAAATGGTAGATACAAATCAAGGTAAGGTATACACAAAAAGTAGCACATATGAGTTTATCTTGTTGGGCAGACTGGATGGACCATGCAGGTCTTTTTCTGCCATCATCTACAATATTATATTAGGAAAAACGCGATTCGAAAGCGTCAAACCGCTCCAAGAAAAATTGCACCGGCTACCAATCAAAGAACGTATTGCTTTCAAAATCTGCACCCTGGTACATGAAATTATCTACAGTGAAGCCCCGCGATACATGACAGACCTCATCGACCTTCCAATCAGAAATACAACCAGATCAACACAAACATATCTAAACCTCCACTACCCAAGCTGCAAAGGACTCAAATACAAATCAACTTATGCATCCAGCTTTTCCTACATAAGCACACAACTATGGAACGCATTACCAAAAGCCGTGAAAACAACGCATAACCACCTAAACTTCTGGAAATCACTAAAAACATACCTATTCAAAATACCCTACCAACCCTACTTAAATGCCTGAACCCTGCAACTCTATGAAACCAAAGCACGTAATGGACATAACGTAACTGTTCCTCTATACGATTCCGTAATGTGTTTCTTCTACATGAACCTCATTCTACCACATAACTGTGTAACTGTTCATACCGGAATTGGCGAACATCTTTACAGTACTATGAAGCCACATTGAGCCTTCAAACAGGTGGGAAAATGTAGGATACAAATGTAATCTTCCAACAGATGATAGCGGATCAAATCATAAAATTGCAGAAAATTAATTGATCATAAATGGAGGAAAGGACCTCAGACCTAGGTGTTGCTGAATTGTTGGCATATTGGGATTGAGCCATTATTTAATCGAGCAGTGGCGTGCAGTTGGGCGTCCTTCCCCTGATGATGCTTGACCCGGTGAAACGGGACCGTTGGGGAGGCCCTCAGTTTAAGCTGCAACAAAGCTAAGTAGCCTTGCTCTATGTTTTGGCTTTTTTTTTTTTGTATTACACTATATTCATACATTTATATTTGTGTGAACACTGTGGAAGGAGGTTGGTAGGGACCTATGATTAAAACATGGTGGCACCATATGTAATCTTATTAAGTAAGATCAAGATTAAGTTGCCACCAGTCTGAGGTCCTTTCCTCCATTTATGATCAATTCATTTTCTGCAATTTTATGATTTGATCCGCTATCGTCTGTTGGAAGATTATTAAAATGAGCGGAGCTCTTTTTCCCATTGATTTTTGTTACTTGGATACAAATGTAACAAATAAATAAATAAAACTACGGTGTAGGCCTTGGGTCTTGGCTGTAGGGGCCTCTTTTTTTCTTGAATTTTCTATGCAAATGCCTGATCATGTGTGGGGAGAAGTCATAACTCTCTTTAGACAACTCATTTGGAAAAATTTGTATTGGAGCAGCAAGCTTTGAAAAGATTTTCCTTTTGTTTCCTTCTTGGGTCAGGCAAATTGGGTTTATGATTGAATATAAGCAGGGCTTGCTGTTTTTTTTCCCTTTTATATTTAAGTGAAACCCTTTGTGGTACATACGGTTTACCAAAATGTGGACTAGTATGCTGAACTGATTTTAGTATTTTGATTTACTGATTTAGTTTTCTTGCATTTTTCCATTTATGTTTCGAGTAATGAAAATTTAAAATTTCAATTTAAAAAAAACAAACTTTTTTTTTTAAACATACCAAAGAAAGATGCAAAGTCATCTGCAGAAAAAGCTGGAAAGGACTGACCAGCCTGTCTTTTGAGTTTATTTATTTATTTATTTGCATTTGTATCCCATATTTTCCCACCTCTTTGCAGGCTCAATGTGGCTTACATGGTACCGTAGTCGGCGTTAACCGATTTCGGTATGAACAAATACAAGTTGCGAGTAATATCGGTGATAATATGTTAGAGTTGAGATATATATGGTAAAGACAATTGGGGAGAACTTAGTTGGGGAATGGAAGAGTTAAGATATGTCCGTTACGATCTTTGGTTACGTTGTGTCACAAATGTCCAGGTTTTTTTATGTTGGGTCAGTGAGGTATGCCCTTCTGAACAGTTCTGTTTTTAGTGCTTTCCGGAAATTCATATGGTCGGGTGTGGTTTTTACTGCTTTTGGTAGTGCGTTCCACAATTGTGCGCTCAGGTAGGAAAAGCTGGAAGCATAGGTGGATTTGTATTTGAGTCCTTTGCTGCTTGGGTAATGGAGTTTCTGAGTGGTAAGTCGATGAGGTCTGTCATGTATCGCAGTGCCTCGCCGTAGATGATTTTGTGAACTGTCGTGCAGATTCTGAATGCGATACGTTCCTTAATTGGAAGCCAGTGCAGTTTTTCTTGGAGTGGTTTGGCACTGTCAAAACGCGTTTTTCCATATATAAGCCGTGCTGCTGTGTTTGGGCGGTTTGAAGTTTCTTCATGATTTGTTCTTTGCATCCCGTATAGATTCCGTTACAATAGTCTGTGTGGCTTAGTACCATTGATTGTACCAGGTTGCGAAATGTTTCCTTCGGGAAGAATGGTTTCACACGTTTTAGTTTCCACATTGAGAGAAACATTTTCTTTATGGTGAGTTTAGCTTGGGACTCTAGTTGGAGGTTTCGGCGATTGTTGGATATTACAAATGGCAACAATTCTCATCGATTAACGTTCTGCTAAACTGTATTCCTTGAAGATTCAGTTGCATTCCATTACTGCTTCTGGCATGTGCAGCCACCTCCAATCCTTTTTGTTCCCGCTGTTACTGCCGTCACCACAGCCACTGCTAATTCCACCTCTACAGCAGCCTCTCTATTCTATTATAGCAGCATGAAAATATTTTCTTATTGGTATGTCCTGTGGACCCTCTGGTAATGGTCCACTGGACAGACGGTAGGGATCTTCAGCTTAAAGAAAAGATGACAGAGTCTAGAGGTCTATAAAATGAGTGGTGTGGAATAGGTGAACAGGGAATAGTTATGTACCTTTTTCAAGCAGTTCTAAGACAAGGAAACAGTCCATTAAATAGGTAATATAGTTAGACAAAGAATTTTTTTCACTCTACAGTTGTGAAATTTGCCACGGAGGGAAGCAGTCTGATTTAAAAAGGGCTTAGACAAGTTTCTGGAAGAAAAAATACCTCTGAAAAGATTTTTGTACAATAAAATTACAGTAACATATGAGCATCATATGTACTGCTGTCTTATTTTATCTTGTACATATTTGCCTAACTAGTTAGCAATAGAGAAATGTGAAGAGGAATATTGATTCTTTGTCACTTCTTTACTGTATGGCATGGCACATGCTATGCTTCAAGCGTAACCACAGGGGGCAGCAGAGCTTCAAAAGCTTATTGTGTAACCATGGAATGCATTCCACCACAAACCAACCCCCACCAACACCAGGAAGCGTGTGCCCTCAGAAGTGCAGCTCTTAAAAATAGATGTGCTTTATTTCTATTCTGCTGACAGAGATCCATGCATGGCTAAAACTAGAGAGGGATCCTGCTGCAAAGGCAGGCTCTGAGTTCTTCACAAACCTAAATATGGCAGATGTTTGCACTCATTACGGAAGAAAGCACAAACAGCCTTATCCGAGATGATGATAAATTAAACATACAATGCACAATTTCTTTCCTTAAATAGGCAAAAATTATATGATGCATAACACATACTACTGGTCACTACTGACAAAAGAACAAGATGACAGATGTAAGATAGGAAATAGCAGAGCTTTTTTTGAGGGAGTACTTGGGGGTACTGAGTACCAGCACCTTTTCCATTGTCTGCTAAAATTGACCCATGGTCCCCAAGTTTTAATGAAAGAGCTCAAGCTCTACACACCAATTCTACCTTGTCATAGATTCTGTGACTGGTTGCAGGGGGCCTGGCTATTGTGGGATGGGTCCCTTAGTGATCACCCCACCCCCTGAAGGGTGGCCTGGCATTTGAGTACCAGCACCTTTTTCGCTAGAAAATATGCACTGGGAAATAGTATTAATAAATGTGCTATGAAGACGGCCTTACACAAACGAGTGGATACTGCCAGTGGGCACAAAGGAAGATATGCTGACTACACCCATCACAGCTCTAACTGCAGTTCCAAGGCACTGCATGAAAGTTCACACTGTCCCACTATGACCAGAGTTTCCCAAAACTGGGGTTGGAACCCCAAATGGAGTCACCAAAACTCATGTTTAGGTTCACGACCTGGGTGGGCTGTCCTAAGGTGCATCATTATTCTGTACTTGGGGGCAGGAGGGTTAACCTAGTAAATGACGGCAGATAAAGACTGAACGGTCCATCCAGTCGGCCCAACAAGATAAACTCATTTTACATGGTATGTGATATTTTATATGTACAGTATATCCGAGTTAGATTTGTCCCTGCCTTTCTCAGGGCCAGACCATAGAAGTCCGCCCTGCACTGGTTTTATTCTCCCAAATACCGGAGTCACCACCCAATCCAGCTTATAATCGAAAGACAAAAACGCCTATATTGCGAACCTAAATCAGGAGATAGGCGTTTATCTCCCAAAAACGAATAATGCGGTATAATCAAAAGCCGAACTTGGACGTTTTCAACTGCACTCCATCGGGAAGCGTACAAAGTTGACGGGGGGCGTGTCGGAGGCGTGGTGAAGACGGAATGGGGCGTGGTTATCGGGCGATCAGAGATGGCGCCTTTCGCCGATAATGGAAAAAAAAGTATGCGTTTGTAGCGGAGAATTTAGGTCACTTTTCCGGACCTGTTTTTTTCACGAATAAGGCCCCAAAACGTGCCCCTAAATGACCAAATTACCCCAGAGGGAATTGGGGATGACCTCCCCTGACTCCCCCATGGTCACTAACCCCTCCCACCACAAAAAAATGATGTTTCACAACTTTTTTATTTTCACCTCAAATGTTCATACCCACCTCCCTGGCAGCAGTATGCATGTCCCTGGAGCAGTTGTTAGGGGGTGCCAGTGGACTTCAGGCAGGTGGACCCAGGCCCATCCCCCCACCTCTACCTGTTACAATTGTGCTGTAATGCTTATTAGTCGTCCAACCCCCCAAACCCACTGTACCCACATGTAGGTGCCCCCCTTCACCCCTTAGGGCTATAGTAATGGTGTAGACTTGTGGGCAGTGGGTTTTGAGGGGGATTTGGGGGGCTCAACACACAAGGGAAGGGTGCTATGCACCTGGGAGCTCTTTTACCTTTTTTTTTTTTTTTTTTTTGTAAAGTGCCCCCTAGGGTGCCCGGTGGTGTCCTGGCATGTGAGGGGGACCAGTGCACTACGAATCCTGGCCCCCTCCCACGAAACAAATGCCTTGGATTTATTCATTTTGAGCAGGGCGCTTCATTTTCCATTATCGCTGAAAAGCAAAAACGCCCAGCTCACAAATTGTCGAATATAACATGGAGTCTATTTTTTGCGAGAAATACGGTTCTGTCCGCCCCTTCACGGACCCGTTCTCGGTAGATAAACGCCCATGGAGATAGACGTTTTCGTTCCATATGCCCCTCAATGTCCGCTAAGATTCCACAGATCGCATTCCTTCTAACAGGGATTCCTTGTGTTTTATCCACGCATGTTTGAATTCCATTACGTTTTAATCTCCACCACCTCCCACGGGAGGGCATTCCAGTATCCACCCAACCCCTCGCCGTGAAAAAAATACTTCCTGCCATTACTCCTGAGTCTCCCCCTGCAACTCAATTCATGTCCTCTCGTTTCTACTGCCTTCCCAGTCTCCGGAAAGGGTTCGTATGCGGATTAATACCTTTCAAATATTGAATGTCTGTATCATTCACCCCTGTTTCTCCTGTCCTCCAAGGTATACTGTTCAGGTCGGCAAGTCTCGTACGGTTTGCAACGCAAATCCCAAACCATTTTCATAGCTTTTCTTTTGCACCGCTTCCAGTCTTTTACATCTTTAGCCAAATGGCCTCCAAACTGAAACACAATACTCCAAGTGGGGCCTCACCAACGCCTTGTAGAGGGGCATCAACACCTCCTTTCTTCTGCTGGTTATACCCCTCTTATGCAGGCCTAGCATCCTTCTAGCCACGGCCATCGCCTTGTGACCATTGTTTCTTCCACCTTCATACCGTCCGACACCAACACCTCAAGGTCTCTCTCCTGAGTCGAGGTTGCTAATCTCTCCCCCCTATTCGGTATCTCTCTTTTGGGTGTTCTACACCCCAAATGCATCCCTCTGCACTTCTTGGCATTAAATTTCAATCTAAAAAGTCATACAAAGAACCAGTTCACTGAAAAAATTTAATAGTTTTGTTGTGTTATAACAAATATTTTTTTTCTTTTTTTTTTTTGTCTGCTAAGAGTGCTCAGTAGGAGGGGTCGTGTTCACAGGATTCACTCGCAGTATACTACTGCTGACACCCCTTAACACAATCATCGCACTCCTTCGTACCATCACCACTCAATATTCTAAGCATTTCATTGTTCTGGTGTTGAAAATAAAACTTGTACTTAGCTTATTCAGGAGTGCGGGGGGGTGTCACTGTGAAATGAAAAAGTCCTGTGTGGGGATCCCGTCTGTGATAGTGACTAAAATTGTAACAGTAGTAAAGACTACTCCTAAAGTCGGGATTAAAGTCCAGCCATCCAAGATGTATCTGTTGTAGGTTCCCAACCTGCTGGCATGTTTCACTTCGTTAGCATCTTCAGGGGACACCATTTAGTCTGCATGTAAAATCAATGTAGTGATGCTGGTCACAAAAGCTAATATTATTTAGCTATCTATAAGCATATATCTATACCACATCTGTAAATTATTTTATTGAACGTTTTGAATATATTACTCAGCCAACCTGTGGTGAGACTTGACAGCTTCTACCTTTCGTCAAAAAGACGCCGGGGCATGCGCAGTACTAATATAGAAACGCGCTCTTATGTGCTTTCAAATGTTCATGACGCCAATCAGTCTCTCTGTATAGGCCACGGGGCGTCGGCCGTCCTCCAATGTAAATGAAACGTTGTTCTTTACGTTTTCAGGATGGATGGTAATGTCTCCTGTCACACTTGCAGGGATCTGAGTCAGTACAACAAACTTAAGATCTATATCTATGTTTTCATTCCACCAATGCGCTACTACGGAGCAATCTTTTTTCTGATTCCGTAGATTACTCAAATGTCAGCCACGTGGTCTTTACTCTTCGTCTGGTTTGAACAATATACCACTTTAAGCATGGGCATTGGATCCCGTATACCACGCGCGATGGATTCACAGTTAGTATTGTGTCTGAGGACAAAGTCCTTCCCCCGTGACTGGAGTTTAACACTGGCCGTCTTCCATGCATAGCGGCAGTAGACACATCTAGAGCATTTGTCATGGCCCATTATCACGTCCTCCATATCCATTGTGTGTCTGTAAATTAATATTTCCCCTTATGTTGTTAGCTCTTTTATATGCAAAGCATACATCCGCAGTCATGTCATTAAGCCTTAAAAACGGCCAATGTCTTCTATAATGCCTTTGATATGTTTAGTTAAAGGGGAAAATGGAAGAACCTCCGTTCTCAAGACAAATCCCTCCTGCTCGTACCCTTCTCCACCACCGCCAACTCCAGGCTCCGCCCTTTCTGCCTCGCTCCACCCCATGCCTGGAAATAAACTCCCTGAGCCCATACGCCAGGCCCCCTCCCTGCCCATCTCCAAAGCCTTGCTCAAAGCCACACCTCTTCAATGTCATCTTCGGCACCTAACCATCATACCTCATTCAGTACTGGACTGCCCCTACTTGACATTTCGCCCCTTAGATTGTAAGCTCCTGGAGAAGGGACTGTCCTTTATGTTCAATTTATGTAATCTGTACAGCACTGCGTAACCCTAGTAGCACTCCTAGAAATGTAAGTAGTAGTAGTAAGAAACACACCCATACGATCAAATTCCCCTTGTGTTGGTATGGGGATCTAATAACCAATCCCGTTGTGCGTTTCTACCTGCTTAGAAGCTTTTTTTCAGAACTTTCTTTGGTATCCTCTACACCTTAGTCTTTGATATAGCTCCACAGCATGGGTGTCATACAACTCCCTTGTCTGGCATAGGCGTCGTAGGCGTAGAAATGTCCCGTGGGTATACCATCCTTTTGTGACTGGGATGGAAACTGTTATAGTGCAGGATTGGGTTAGTATCATGGGCTTTCTATACACTGGGTATAAATCAACCCCTGTTGTACGACATTCCTATCCCAAGAAGTTTTATACTGTTGTTTGACATCTTTACTTCAAAAGAGATATTAGGGTCACTGGAATTCAGTTCCATCAAAACACTGTGATAGGTCTTCATTATTACCCTTCCAGATCATAAACACATCGTCTATGTCCGTTTCAACATTATGATGTCCCTCATCAGCGTCGATGTATATACAAAGTTCTTCTCAAACCTTGTCATATATAAACACGCACAGTCGTGGCTACTGTCGCCCCCATGAGACGCCACATATCTGCAAAAACTAGTCTTGTTCAAATTGGAAATAATTCCTCAATACAACCTGTTGGGCTATTTCATTTAGTAAGGCCACTTTGTGCTCTGTAGCTCACTAGCCAAGATGTTCATTTATAATTGTAGAGCTTGGTGTTGGGGGATCATTGTGTACAATGACCGTACGTCCATGGTCACCAATGTGATGGAAGCATTAATGCTAGGGAGGTGTTTCAGCATAGTCATAAATTATGTAGAGTCTCTCCACATAGGAAGGAATAGCGAGAGCAGAAGGCCTGCAGGTGAAAATTCTAAAAATTGCGATAAGGGCTCATTAACTGATCCAATGCTAGCTACTACAGGTCGTCCTGGCGGGGTCACACAAGATTTGTATATTTGGGCACAAATCTAATCTGGGGCACCCTAGGGTGTGCCATATATAGGTATTGGAATTCCTTAGAAGAAATTGTGCCCGCAGTGTTGGCTAATTGCAAAAATGCCCCTAATGCCCTCTTGAAACCGAGGTTGGGGATCCACATCCAATCGCTGATAAAACTTGGCATCGTTCAGTTGGCGGTGTGCTTCAGCTTATATTTCACCATGTCTTGCACAACTATGCCCCATCCTTTGTCGGCCTTTTGTATAATGATGGTCTTGTCATTCTGTAGATCCTTTAAAGCAGATCTTTGTGCCCTAGATATATTCGGACAGGTGTAAGGATGGCGGTGTTCCAATTCAGCAATATCTTGTAAAACTAATCTCTGAAATGTTTCAACTACTGGATCTGGAGGTCAAGGCGGCATCCAAATCGATGGAATATGGTATTTCTTAGAGAATGATGGAGATTCTGTTATAGACTCTGTTGTTGATGCTGTATCTCCGAAGTAAGCCCGGAGACGTAATTTCCTAAAAAATTTGTATAAGTATTGATGATTGGAGAAACTGTCATAACTAGAAAACGGGACAAACGATAAGCCTTACTGCAACACCTCTAATTGGATTGAAGAGAGATTCTTGGACGAGAGGTTAAAAATTAATCTCGTTGATTCCGCCCCTTGCGCGTCCTCTTCTCGGCCTGGTAGTCGGTTGTAATTGTGTTCCCTGTTGAGGATTGGTGTCGTCTGACAAAAAAGGCTGTGTGGAAGGAAGGTTGGACTCACTAGTAGTGTCTACATCAAAGTGTAGCCCCGTCTTTAGGCGTTTTCAAGTAAAAACTGAAAACCCACCTCTTTACCACTGCTTTAGACTCCTAACTCACTTACCCTGTCCTTTGTCCTCATCTCTTCATTCTTTACCCTTAATTGTTCTGTCTGTTTACCTGTCTTATCTAGATTGTAAGCTCTTTGAGCAGGGACTGTCTTCTGTGTATGGTGTACAGCGCTGCGTATGCCTTAGATAGATAGATAGATAGTAGATAGATAGATAGATAGATAGATAGATAGATGATAGATAGATGATTGGGATTTTGTGACGATCTGGAATCTAAGAACCGTGGTTCTTTGTTCCACCGAAGTCCTCTAGGAACTCGTTGTCTATGGCAGTACTCCACTAGTGTTTTTATATGATATTCCGTTCTAGAAGGAGAAGGAAGAGTCATGAGGGAGAGGGAGTCTCAAGGTATATTTGGGGGGGAGGGGGGGCTGAGTCTGGACAGGGAATGCAATAGACAGAGAGGATAATGGTACATAGAGCTTTAAGAAGCACCAATAAGGCAGTGTACCTTTACCAACACATTAAATATAGGAAAATGAAGAGGATGGTTATGACTAGACCATGAAGGGATTACGAATGAGCATGGAGTATTTAAAAGAAGGGGGGAAGGGATGATGAGTGGGAGGAGAGGGGGAATAATAGTAACAGGGGGTTCAATCACGGAATAACGTAAGGTGTTACTATTGGAAATTACGGTTTGAGTTTAATGTAACATGCTGACTATTGTTTCTTTCAGTGTGCATGGCAAAAGTGAAGGTAGTAAGGGGGCAGGGGGGATAAGAGAGGGTACTGTTACAAAAACTGATGATAGCAACTTAAGATTAATGTACATAAGACTGATTGTTTTACAACTTGTTATGTATGTACTCTAATGGATGTGTTACCAGGTGAAATCATCAATAAAAAATGTTGACACATATGATATTCGGTTCTGATTACAAGTTTATGTTGGCGATTTATGTCTTTCCATTCCACCTCCAATCCTTCCCGGTCCGTGGTGAATAATCTATCACCAGACAATAGTTCAGACACGCGTTCAGCGGGAAGCATCAATTTACTGTCCCATCCGGCTGCCATTCTACCCCTTGACTATTTTATTAATTACTGCCCTCTGGGGTAATAGAATGCGTTCGGTTTCTACTTGTTATTTCTAAAAGGTCATACAAAGAAACCAGTTCACTGAAAAAATAAAAAGTGCATTGTGTTAAAAATATTTTTTTTCGTTTTTTTTTGGTTACATTTGTATCCCGTGCTTTCCCACTCATGGCAGGCTCAATGCGGCTTACATGGGGCAATGGAGGGTTAAGTGACTTGCCCAGAACCACTGTGCCTGAAGTGGGAATTGAACTCAGTTCCTCAGGACCAAAGTCCACCACCCTAACCACTAGGCCACTCCTCCTTTTTTTTGTCTACTAATAGTGTTCAGTAGGAGGGGTCATGCTCACAGGACTCACTCGCAGTATACTACTGCTGACACCCCTTAACACATCATCGCACTCCTTCCTACCATAACCACTCAATATTCTAAGAATTTCATTGTTCTGGTGTTGAAAACAAAACTTGTACTTAGCCTATTCAGGAGTGCGGGGGGTCACTGTGAAATCAAAAAGTCCTGTGGGGATCCCCGTCCGTGATAGTGACTAAAATTGTAACAGTAGTAAAGACTACTCCCTAAAGTTGGGATTAAAGTCCAGCATCCAAGATGTTATCTGTTGTAGGTTCCCAACATGCTGGCATGTAGTAATATATTCATAAACGTTCAAATAAAATAATTTGCAGATGTGGTATAGATATATGCTTATAAATAGCTAAATAATTTATTTTTGTTACATTTGTACACCGCGCTTTCCCACTCATGGCAGGCTCAATGTGGCTTACAAGGGGCAATGGAGGGTTAAGTGACTTGCCCAGAGTCACAAGGAGCTGCCTGTGCCTGAAGTGGGAATCGAACTCAGTTCCTCAGGACCAAAGTCCACCACCTTAGCCACTAGGCCACTCCTCCACTGTTGCTACTATTTGAGATTCTACATGGAATGTTGCTATTCCACTAGCAACATTCCATGTAGAAGTCGGCCCTTGCAGATCACCAATGTGGCCGCGCAGGCTTCTGCTTCTGTGAGTCTGACGTCCTGCACGTATGTGCAGGACGTCAGACTCACAGAAACAGAAGCCTGTGCAGCCTTCTACATGGAATGTTGCTAGTGGAATAGCAACATTCCATGTAGAATGTCCAATAGCAGCAACATTCCATGTAGAATCTCCAATAGTATCTTTTTATTTTTGTTACATTTGTACCCCGCGCTTTCCCACTCATGGCAGGCTCAATGCGGCTTACATGGGGCAATGGAGGGTTAAGTGACTTGCCCAGAGTCACAAGGAGCTGCCTGTGCCTGAAGTGGGAATCCAACTCAGTTCCTCAGTTCTCCAGGACCAAAGTCCACCACCCTAACCACTAGGCCACTCCTCCACTGTTGCTACTATTTGAGATTCTACATGGAATGTTGCTATTCCACTAGCAACATTCCATGTAGAAGTCGGCCCTTGCAGATCACCAATGTGGCCGCGCAGGCTTCTGCGAGTCTGACGTCCTGCACGTATGTGCAGGACGTCAGACTCACAGAAACAGAAGCCTGTGCAGCCTTCTACATGGAATGTTGCTAGTGGAATAGCAACATTCCATGTAGAATCTCCAATAGTAGCAACATTCCATGTAGAATCTCCAATAGTATCTATTTTATTTTTGTTACATTTGTACCCCGCGCTTTCCCACTCATGGCAGGCTCAATGCGGCTTACATGGGGCAATGGAGGGTTAAGTGACTTGCCCAGAGTTACAAGAAGCTGCCTGTGCCTGAAGTAGGAATCCAACTCAGTTCCTCAGTTTCCCAGGACCAAAGTCCACCACCCTAACCACTAGGCCAATATTAGCTTTTGTGACTAGGCATCACCACATGGCATATTTCGCTTAGTTAGTTTCTTCAGGGAACACCATTTAGTCTGCAATGATAAAATCAATGTAGTGATGCCTAACATAGTAGATGACGGCAGAAAAAGACCTGCACGGTTCATCCAGTCTGCCCAACAAGATAAACTCATATGTGCTACTTTTTGTGTATACCTTACCTTGATTTGTACCTGTCTTTTCAGGGCACAGACCATATAAGTCTGCCCAGCACTATCCCCGCCTCCCGCCTAGTCACAAAAGCTGCCTGATTCCCTTAGCTTTTTTGCAATTACCTTTTCAACTACAACGTTTAAAAACCAAAGCAGCCTTCTTTCCTTCTATTATTTACTTTCCTTACAAAAGGGTTTGCTGCACTTCACTCTATGAGATATTCCCCCATCTTAACAAAGTCCATTTTTTTGATGTCTAGAAACTTCAATCTTGAATAAATCCTCTCCTTGTACGTCTTTGTTTTGCCTCCATTTGAATGTATATGTGTGAAAATGTCCTACGAATACAGGAAACAAATAGCGATTTAGCAAGTGCAATCATAGGAGCCGGCTCTATGGGTGCTTGAGCACCCCCAATATTGAGAAAATTCCTTGTATGTGTCCAGGGAGCAGTTATTTCCATTGGGCTTAGCACCCTCAATAATTTAGAAAAGTTAGCTCCTATGAGTGCAATGGCACGCAGATAATCAGTCTCCCTTGAAAAAGCCGGTGGGCGAAACGGGTCCTCGTTGGGACTTAAAAGATAAGTGCCATTTGAAGACATTATCATGGTAAAGTTTATTGTGATATTTTGGTTTGCACTGCATATTGTTGTTCAATGCAGGGGTGTGAAGAAACAGTGTGTTTTAAGCATGTAAAATGTATTGGATACTTTCCTGTCTTAAATATGTCTGAACTGTATTTTTCCTGTATAGTCAGCAGATGGTGCAAGCGAAGATACTTACCTGTAGCAGGTATTCTCTGAGGACAGCAGGCTGATTGTTCTCACATGTGAGTCGACGTCCACGTTGGCCCAGGATTCGGACAGCAAAATATAAAAAAAACTTTGCCAGAGTCTTCTGGTGCGCAAACCGCGCGCACGCACGGACAACATCCCACCCGTGGTGCCAGCGTGCTTCTTCAGTTTTTCTTTCTCCGCATTCAAGTGCAGCAGCTTTCGTTTCTGCTCCTCTTCAGGCCCAGGAAGAGTCTTCACTGTCTGTGATTTGTTCGCTAACATTTATTATTTTTTCTTTAAAGATGAAAAAAAAAAAAAAGTAGGTTCCCGTAGTTTCCTTTTAGTGTTTTCCTACTTCCCTTGTTTAATCAAAAAGCATAAATAGAAACCAACAATAACAACTCCAAAGAGGAGGTGGGCGGGTTTGTGAGAACAATCAGCCTGCTGTCCTGGAGAATACCTGCTACAGGTAAGTATCTTTGCTTTCTCCGAGGACAAGCAGGCTGCTTGTTCTCACATGTGGGGTATCCCTAGCACCCAGGCTCACTCAAAACAACGAACATTGGTCAATTGGGCCTTGTAACGGCGAGGACATAACAGAGATTGACCTGAAACCATAAAAAACTAACTGAGAGTGCAGCCTGGAACAGAAGAAAATGCGCCTAGGGGATGGAGTTGGATTCTAAACACCGAACAGATTCTGCAGCACTGACTGCCCAAACTGACTGTCGCATCAGGTGTCCTGCTGGAGGCAGTAGTGAGACGTGAATGTGTGGACTGATGACCACGTTGCAGCCTTGCAAATCTCTTCAATGGAGGCTGACTTTAAGTGAGCCACTGACGCTGCCATGGCTCTAACATTATGAGCCGTGACATGGCCCTCTAGAGTCAGCCAAGCTTGGGCATAAGTGAAGGAAATGCAATCTGCTAGCCAATTGGAGATTATGCGTTTTCCGATGGCTACTCCCCTCCTGTTGGGGTTGAAAGAAACAAACAACTGGGCGGACTGTCTGAAGGGCTTTGTCCGCTCCACGTAAAAGACCAATGCTCTCTTACAGTCCAAGGTGTGCAAACTGATTTCACCAGGACGGGTATGAGGATGAGGAAAAATGTTGGCAAGACAATTGACTGGTTCAGATGGAACTCCGACACCACCTTTGGCAGGAACTCAGGGGGCGTGCGGAGGACTACTCTGGTATGATGAAACTTGATATAAGGTGCATGCACTACCAAGGCCTGAAACTCACTGACTCTACGAGCTGACGTAACAGCCACCAAGAAAACGACCTTCCAGGTCAAGTACTTCAGATGGCAGGAATTCAGCGGCTCAAAAGGAGCTTTCATCTGCTGGGTGAGAACGACGTTGAGATCCCATGACACCGGTGGAGGTTTGACCGGGGGCTTTGACAAAAGCAAACCTCTCATGAAGCGAACAACTATAGGCTGTCCAGAGATAGGCTTGCCCTCTACAAGGCGATGATAAGCACTAATCACACTAAGGTGAACTCTTATGGAGTTGGTCTTGAGACCAGACTCTGACAAGTGTAGAAGGTATTCAAGCAGGGTCTGTGTAGGACAAGAACGAGGATCTAGGTCCTCGCTGTCACACCAGATGGCAAACCTCCTCCATTTGAAAGACCCAAGGAGGTGAATTCTAAGCTCTCAACATCCAGACTGTGAGAGCCAGAGACTGGCGGTTGGGATGCAGAAGCGACCCATCGTTCTGGGTGATGAGGGTTGGAAAACACCCCAATCTCCATGGTTTCTCAGAGGACAACTCCAGAAGAAGAGAGAACCAAATCTGATGTGGCCAGAAGAGAGCAATCAGAATCATGGTTCCGCAGTCTTGCTTGAGTTTCAGCAAAGTCTTCCCTACTAGAGGTATGGGAGGATACACTTGCAAAAGGCCTGTCCCCCAATGCAGGAGAAAGGCATCTGACGCTAGTCTGTCGTAGGCCCCTGATGTAGCGCTTGTGGGTGAAACACAGTCTGTGTTGGGCGATTATTTCTCCAATAAAGTCTTATTATACCACGTAGTGATCTGCTCTTTTGTTTGCTTCCACTTTGGATTTTGCGGATCATCTGCCTTCTTGTTTTCTTGGACGAGTGAGTGCCTGCTCTGGTGCCCACCCACTGACCCCACCCAGAGGTGGAAGCCTGGTACCTGCTGTTCTGGGAGGGTGATGTTCTTTTTAGTAACTACCGCTTAGATGCTCCAGGAGAAGGCAGAAAGGCTTCCAGGTCCCTGGCATGTGCAGACCTGCTCAGTGTATGGCAGGCAGCCACTCCTCTCTGCCCTGCAATCAGCTCTCCTTTCACCTTGTCCCTTCAAAAGGTCCTGCCTGTTCCTTCCCACCCAGGAGGAAAGGAGAGGCACAGCTAAGACCACTTCCCAGCTCTCTCGCCTTTAAAATGTTCCCTGGTTTTAGGGACAGATTTAAACGAGAAAGAAAGTAGAACTCGCTGAATTTTCTTCCCACAGGTGCTTAAGAATCCACAATAATAAAC